>NC_141908.1:72069696-72372727 GCF_057802395.1 Ceratotherium simum simum | reverse complement strand
ATGACTGGAGGAGATATAGATCCAATGTAATAGCAATCAAAATCCCATAAGTACTTTTGTGAAAATTGATGAGGTATTTTTAATATTTATGTGGAAATAGAAAGGGCCAAGAATGGCCAAGGCACTGTTGAAGAACAAGATAGGAACATACTCTACCAGTTACTAAAGACAGTGTGGTATTTGGTATAAGAACAAACAAGTATAACAAAGAAACAAAACAGAAAGTCTAAAAATAGGAAAGATTCCCTTTTCCTTGGTGTTTAGTCAATTAGATTTCCATATACAAGAAAAAAACAAATAAAACTTGACCCCTACCTCACATCATATATAAAAATCAATTACAGATGGATTGTAAACCTAAATCTAAAACAACAAATATTAAAGCAATAGTGTCCAGAATTGTGCTGTCCATTATGGTAGCCACTAGCCACATGTAGCTACTTAAATTTAAACTAACTGCAATTAAATTAAAAATTCAGGGGGCTGGCCCCGTGACATAGCGATTAAGTACTTGCGCTCTGCTTCAGCAGCCCAGGGTTCGGGTCCCGGGCGTGCACCAACGCACTGCTTGTCAAGCCATGCTGTGGTGGCGTCCCATATAAAGTGGAGGAAGATAGGCATGGATGTTAGCCCAGGGCCAGTCTTTCTCAGCAGAAAGAGGAGGACTGGCATGGATGTTAGCTCAGGGCTGATCTTCCTCACAAAAAAAAAAAAAAAAAAAAAAAAAATTCAGCTTCTCAGTCACCCTTGCTACATTTTAAATGCTCAACAGCCACACGTAGTTCATGGGTACTGTATTGGACAGTGTAGATACAGAACACGTCTATCATCACAGAAAGTTCTATTGGATAGCATGCTTCTAGAATACAGTAATACGATGTGAGTCAATTATGTAATTTTAAAGTTTTCTAGAATAAACAGGTGAGAGTCATTTTCATACTGTATTTTATTTAACCCATTATATCCAAAATATTATCATTTCAACAAGTAATCAATATAAAAATTATTAATGAGATTTTTACACTTTTTTAATATTATGTCTTTGAAATCTGGCACATATTTTACACATACATAACATCTTATTCAGACTAGCCATATTTCAAGTGCTCAATAGCCACATGTGGTTACTGGCTACTATACTGGAAAGTGGAGATATAGAAGATTTATTTGGAAGACTAGCCTCAAGACCTTCAAGATAGGACACAAAAAGCATCATACACGAAAGACTGATAAAGTACAGTACATTAAAATTAAGAAATTTCTGTTCATCAACAGATATCATTAAGAGACTAAAAAGTTAAGCTACAGATTGGGAGAAGATTACTACAATGTTACCAGTCAAGAATGTATAAGGAATTTCTACAACTCAATATGAAAATTATGAGACAACTCAATAGAAAAATGGGCAGGAAATTTAAACAGGCATTTCACAAGAGGATAGCCAAATTACCAAGAAGCATATGAAAAGATCTGCAACCTTAATAGTCATCAGAGAAATGTAAATTAAAATCACAATTAGAATACTACTGTATACCCACCAGAATGAACAAAATATAAAAGAGGTAGGCAAGAATATGGAGTCAACCGGGAACTTGCAATCACTGCTGGTGGGATTGTAGATTGGTATCTTTTGGAAAACTGTTTGGCAAGATCTGCCAGAAGTTGAACATAAACATATCCACCCACATAGCAATTCTACTCTTGGGTGTATGCTCAACAGAAATGCATGCGCAGGAACACCAAAAGACAAGAACATGCAAGTTTACATAATCATCATTGATCATAGCTCAAAACAGGAAAAAGGCTAAATGTTTATCAACAGTAGAATGGATAAAACAAAATTATCTTACAATGGAATACCACACAGGAATGAAAATGAAATTACAGCTTCACACATTAACACAGATGAATCTCATAAATATTAGATTGAGCAAAATATAGTAAACACTAAAGAAATATTGTATAATTCTGTATACTGTATAACTCTATATAAAGTTAAAAATGAGCAAAACTAAACCAAAATAATGATTACTTTTTGAAAAGAAAGGTGGGGGCAATAATTGGGATTGGCAAGTGTGGTAACGTTCTCTTTCTTTGACTTGAACAATGGTTATACAAATATGTATACTTTGTGATAATTCATTGTACTTATACTCTGTGCACTTTTCTGTACAGATTGTATTTCAATTGCAAAGTTTTTTAAATCAAATTTTCTCCAGTAAAAACCAACTAGAAAATATAATATAAACAAAAATTATAAGACTTCTATAAATAAACAGAACAAGACCATTAAAAGGAGAAATTTATAAGACATTATTGAAGGACAGTAAAGAACTGCAAAAACTGGAAAGAGACACCACCTACACAGATGAGATAAATAGCATAAGATATATAAAGTCTTCCCAAGCGTATATAACAAATTTAATTCAGTGTCAATCAAAATCCTAGTAGCTGTTTTTATTGAGACTACACAAGCTCATCCAAAAATTCATATAGAAGAGCAAAAATTCAAGGACAACCAAGACAATTCAGAACATTAGCAAGGTGATAAAGACTTCTTTTTATAAAACTACACCAACTAAAACAACATAGAACTGGCACAGGGAAAGACAAAAAGACCAGCGGAGCAAAATAGAGTTCAAAAAGAGAATCAATAATATTGATTGTGAAAAATAGTTCTTCCTCACACCATACACAAAAGTCAATTCCAAGAGGATTAAAGATCTAAATGTGAAAAGCAAAATTCTTAACAAGTTTTAGAAGAAAATATAGGTGAATATCATGACTTTAAGATAGGGAAAGATGTTTTAAATAAGACAAAGAAAATAAAAAGGTTAAATGAAAAATTTTTGATTAAACTAAATTCTTTAAATATTACCCTACAATAAAGAACACCATGAATAAAGCTTATGACAAGTCATACACTAGAAGACATATGCAATGTGTATATATAAACAATGCATATAAAAGATCAGTAGCCAGAATATATAAAACATATCAAAACAGAAAAAACTCCAATACTGCATAGACAACTACACAAAGGATATCAACACGACAGCTGGTTGAGCAGTAACATGATTACTGAAAATCTAGATCATGTGCCAAAACATTAGTAGCCAAAAATCAATGTGTGACAATACCAGGTGTTAAGCAAAGATCTAATGTAGAGAAATAGAAACTACCTTACACTGCTGGTGGGAGTATATATTGGTACAACCATTTTGGGAAGCAATTTGACATCTACTAAAGCTGAATATGAACACATCCTATGGCTCCAAAATTGCACTTCTATCTATCTAGCCTTCCTAGAGAAACTCTTACACTTAGGCACAGGAGACAAATTCAAGAATCTTTATTGCAGTATTATTGAATTTTTTTTTTTTTTTAACAATAACCACCTTGTAACAGGATGCTTTGGTTGCAAATAACAGAACACTCAACTAAAAGCGGTTAAAACAAAGAGGAAAATTTTACATAAAAAGACGTTGGAAGAAATGGGTGGTTCCAGGACAATTACCCAATCAAAATCTCAAGCTTTCTCACCCTCAGATTTGTCCCCTCAGAGTGCCAAGAAACTGCTGTTGCTACAATTCCATCCTGCACAACCAAATCCAAAGCTGGAGGATTTATCTTTACCTCTCTCTCTTTATCCAGGGAGAAAAATCTTTCCCTCAAGTCCCTTCCAGATTTCCCTTTATACATCTTTGATCAGGCTACTACATGCCAAAACCAACCACTGGTAAAGGAAGAAATTACCACGATTGGCTTAGACAAATCAACATTAACTCCCTTGGGCCTGGAAAGAAGCCACCTTGCCTGCATATACCGGAGAGTGAATACTCACAGAACACGGGGGTCTAACAGCAAGGAAAAAGGAGGTAAATGAGGTATGGCAGTCGATTATGTAACCATTAGTGCCTGCCACAAACCTATATGCCCATTAGAGGAAGAACGGATAAAATAAATGTGGTACATGTATGTAATTGAAGATTATACTGCAGTTATAAATGTATCGACTATGAAGGAATATATAACATGCACAAATCTCAGACACATAATTTAAAAAGTAAATTGCAAAAGGACACGTCCTATCATTTATACAGAACTAAAAACACATGAAACACTTTACTTTGGGGTACATATACATGCAGCAAGAGCCTAACATGGGGAGATCACATTCTGGAGAGTGGTTCTCTCCTCAGGAAGAGGAGGAGAGGAATCAGATACTGGAGGGGTATACGTATTCAACTGCATCTGCAGTGTTCTAGTTCTGAAAACAGGGAGGGGACCTGAAGCAATGTGAAGAAACATCGACTATTTGTTCAAGCAGCATAGCGGGATTCAGGTGTTTGTTATGTTCTTCCGTAAGTTTGGAAAGATAGCACATAACCTCCATCAGTGACTAATCAAAGCGTGTTGTAGGAGCAGTAGCAGCATCTCAGTCCGTCACCTGGCAACTTGGTAGAAACATAAATTCTGGCACCCCACCCAGACCGACCACATCAGGAACTCTGGGGGTAGGGCTGAGCAATGTTTTATCCAGTCTTCCCAGCGAGTTCGATGCAAGCTAGGCAACGCTTGAGAACCACTCTCTATACAGACATTATCAAACACTCCCATTTATTTGAAATATTTTAGTGAACTGAATGTTATGATTACCTGAATAAATTAGGTTGAATTATATGTGGCAATACATAGGTCAAGAATTTTAAAAAATAGCCTGTAAAAAATATTTAATTCCAAAACTACATTAAGTTTAAGGTTTTATTTTTTAATCCAAACACTTCAGTTTCCTGTATAGTCTTAAGGATCAAGTCACCATTTAAAATATATCAATGTTGGGCCGGCCCCGTGGCTTAGAGGTTAAAGTGCGTGCGCTCTGCTACTGGCGGCCCGGGTTCGGATCCTGGGCGCGCACCGACGCACTGCTTGTCCGGCCATGCTGAGGCCACGTCCCACATACAGCAACTAGAAGGATGTGCAACTATGACTTACAACTATCTACTGGGGCTTTGGGGGGAAAAAAAGGAGGAGGAGGATTGGCAATAGATGTTAGCTCAGAGCTGGTCTTCCTCAGCAAAAAGAGGAGGATTAGCACGGATGTTAGCTCAGGGCTGATCTTCCTCACAAAAAATAAATTAATTAATTAATTAAATATATCAATGTTACTTGCACACTAATGAAGATGAAAGGGCATGGGTAATTAAGACAATCACTATTAGGGAGAAAGAGGACAAGGTTACACTCCCTGCAGTTACCCTGGTTTTCCACTAGAATGGATGCTAGTAAAAGGTGATATTCGGAGTGAAAGCTGCTCCATTCATCTGATATGTAAATATCTTACAGTTTCTTCAGTGCACATTATCTTACCGTCAAATGAATAGGAACTAGTGGTGGAAATAAAACATACATATATATTGATCAGGCAACATCAAATGAATGATTCCATGAAACACAAAAACTCTGGGTAGTCTATATGAGCTTTAAATTGTCATTTGTCTCTCTTTTTTAAATGTATAGTACTCAAGCTGTTCACTGCAAAGATTCTAAATATCTTGAGTCATCTAATCATTTACATTCAAGAGAGCATCATTGGAATGCAAGTTCATGAGTGACATCACAGGGGTAATATTAAACTTTTGTTAAGTATTTTTTTTATAGGTAAATCATTCAGAAACTTTGTAACTTTAGTTTAGAACTGCTATAGCAAATGTGTGCTTAAGAATCATTTGAATGAAGTACGCATTAGCATAGACCAAGCAGCTATTGCAAAGAGACTGCTCCCCAGGGGCTGTGGCTTAACAAACAAGCAAGTTTATTTCTCTCTCAAAAAGAATCCAAGATGACTGCTCCAGGTCCATGAGCAGCTCTGCTCCAGTCATTCTGAGACACATCAGCCTTACATGGGTGCTATTCCAGCCAGTGGTACAACAGAAAGAATGGAAATATGGGTTCAGAAATTTAAGCAATAAATGAAGCAGAGGTTGCAGGCATCACCTGTCACATTCCATTGGCAAGAAATTAGTCACACGGCCTCAATCAGCTATAAGGAGACTGGGAAATATAGTCTCACGTACAACTTATGGTATCTCCCAAGAATTCTATAGAAGTTAAGGATCCTTTTCTACCCATAGCACAAAGAGGATCTTTGGGGTGGAGACAGGAATGGGGGAAACGTTACCTAAGTCCATATACCACTCAACCCTAAACACTGGCCTTTACAGGACTCAGCTTTGCCCTAGCCAAAATAGTCTACTGTCTCTTGTGTTTCAGAGTTTTCCAAGTTTTGTGCATTGAGCATGTTAGTTTTATAACTGATTATTTTTTTCAATTCAGCAAATATATATTGAGTTATTTACCTAAGACTTCTGAGTGCTAAAGACATCTATGTATGATCCTACTGCACAAGAAAGGAAGAACGGATTCTGGAAAAAGGCTAGTGGTTGCCACCACACATTTCATTTCATCTTTTGTTATTGTTTTCCAGCATATCGTCACAGTTAAAAGTTTAAGTATTCTATCATTGTATAATTTCTACATTAAGAATCAGGCTAATGCACAAGTAAGTAATTTAATCATTGTGCTATACTATTTCTGATGCAAATATTTTGCTTTGGATGCAAAGAAAACATGAGATTCACTAATATTTTAACATTAATGACAGAACTAAATATTTAGTGAGAATAGTGGTTATACTTTGGTGTGGGAAGTGACTGGGAGGAATCATGAGGGGAATCCTGGGTTGCTCTTAATGTTCTATTTCTTCACTTGGGTGTGGTTACATGGATGTGTTCACTTCATGAAAATCCGTCAAGTTTACTCTTAACATTTGGGTACTTTTCAGAAGGTACGTCATATTTCAGACCAAACTTAATTTTTAATCCCTACATGAAGAATATATATTTCAACCTTCAATTAGTAAATTCAGTAATATGCAGCTTCTAGAAATAGACTCATACTTAATCATCCCCAAGGATGAATTTATTTTTTTAACTTTTTATTTTAAAATAATTTAAGATTCACAAGAAGTTGTAAAAATAGTTCAGAGTTTCCATGTACTCTACCCAATTTCCCCAACGATAACATCTTACATAATCATAGTACATTTTCAAAATCAGGAAACTGTATTTATATAATACTATTAACTAAACTACAGATCTTCTAATTTCACCACTTTTTGCAAGCACTCTTAAAAACACTGTAGTACAAAGTCCATTTTTTAACCGGAAAGAAAAAAGGTATCATTGGTAACCAAAGGATCTTGCATAACAAAATATAGGATTATACTTAAGAGAAAGCTTGGTTAACTAGATCCTTAAATAGAAGTAATCAGGGTTGATAATCTCCATAGCAAGTTCTTCTTTCTTTCTTTATTTATTTTTTTAAATATGTGCTCTTTATTTATTTATTTATTTTTTGTGAGGAAGATCAACCCTGAGCTAACATCCATGCTAATCCTCCTCTTTTTGCTGAGGAAGACCAGCTCTGAGCTAACATCTATTGCCAATCCTCCTCGTTTTTTTTCTTTTTTCCCCAAAGCCCTAGTAGATAGTTGTATGTCATAGTTGCACATCCTTCTAGTTGCTGTATGTGGGACGCAGCCTCAGCATGGCCGGAGAAGCGGTGCGTCAGTGCGTGCCCAGGAGCTGAACCCAGGCCGCCAGTAGCGGAGCGCACGCACTTAACCGCTAAGCCACGGGGCCGGCCCTCAAGTTCTTCTTTAAAGGCTCACAAACATCTCTAATTATAGGCTTTCTATTGCAGCTCTTCCTACATAAAATGCTAAATTACAAATTAAAAAATTTTTTTTTTGCTCAGGAAGATTCATCCTGAGCTAACATCTGTGCCAATCTTCCTCTATTTTGTATGTGGGTTGCCACCACAGCATGGCCGCTGATGAATGGTGTAGGTCCACGCCCAGGATCCAAACCCGGGCCACCGAAGTGGAGCGCACTAAACTTAACCACTAGGCCACAGGGCCAGCCCCACAAATTTTTAAATTTTTAAATAAATAAAATTAAATACCTACATCAAGAACAGACTCTGAAACATACACTAATTGCTAACATTACAAATCCTTTGATATTTTGTCTAAAGAAAGATAATTATCTTTATTTCATACAGATGAACGTAAAAGAACCATAGAAAGTTTAAGATGAAAAGATCCTTAAATATATCCAGCTAACCACTCTTATACACAGAAATCTAAGACCCAGAGAAGGTATACAATATGATTAAGGTGATATTTCAAGTTTGTGGCAGTCCTGTGACTTGAAAGTCAGGGGTTCTTTCTACCACACCACCAGATTTGTATATCCTAAAACCTGAACACTGTGAGTTTATTACTAACGTAACCTACCTAAAACATTTTTAAAGGAAAAAAGAAATTGTCTCTAATACTTAGTCAATATTAAAAAAGTCAATATCACTAGATTACTTAACAAAATGATTGCTTGAAATAAGAAAAATAACTCATGGGCCAGCCCCGTGGCTTGGCGGTTAAGTGCGCGCGCTCCGCTGCTGGCGGCCCGGGGTTCGGATCCCGGGATCGCCCCGACGCACCGCTTCTCTGGCCGTGCTGAGGCCGGGTCCCACATGCAGCAACTAGGAGGATGTGCAGCTGTGACAGACAGCTATCTACTGGGGCGTTGGGGGAAAAATAAATAAATAAAATCTTTAAAAAAAAAAAAAGAAAAATAACTCATAAACACTAAAATAATTCCATTTCCAACACTAGGTTCTTGTTGCTGGAGAGGCCAACTAACTTATATACCCTGTGTATAATCTATTCAACTCATTTGATTAAAAAAAAATACTTTTACTCAAAGGAGACTTTTTTTAAAAAAGAAAATGAAGAACTGAAAGAACCAAAAGTTTATATCTGTTATCTCAATTCTGTCTCTGCTTCTGTCTCTCTCATACATACATACATACACACACACACACACACACACTATATATATGGTCGTTCACCACACAACAACATTCTGGGCAACAACGGACCGTATATACGACAGTGGTCCCATAAGATGAGTACCACAAAGCCTAGGTGTGCAGTAGGTGATACCACCTATGTTTGTGTAAGTACACACTGTGATGTTCACACGACAAAATCACCTAACGACACATTTTTCAGACCACATCCCAGTTGTTAAATGATGCATGACTGTATATTCAAACTAATAATCATAGAAAAAAATACTACAAATTGCTTAGGGTTTTAAAACTAGCCATTTCAATGTTCCAGATTGCTATAAGAAACTAAAAGGGAAATCGCTAAAACCCTCAACCTGGGTTATACATCCAGGTTTAAGTAAACAATGTGAAAATCCATTTAATAAATGTACACAGTATCCTAATTTCATAAAACATTTCATTTCCTTAAAGGTTTCATTACAGAACTTCTTCAAATAATGATAGAAATTAGTTTAACTTATACCCTGAATCACATAAACACAACTGGTATTTATATCACTGAATGATTTCATCAATCTTTATCCATTTTGACAGGCATATAGTTAGTCAGATACCAATTTAGTTTCCCTCTGTGATTCAATAGCAGTACACACAAAATGAGTGAGAAGCAAAGAGACTGCACACTGAAGAAACACTAGTCGAGGAGTCAAAGATCTCAGAGACCTGGCTCTGCCACACACTAGCTATGAGTCGTTGGGCAAGTCACTTAACCTCTTCAAGTCTTATTACCACTTATAAAGTAGGGATATTAATCCCTGTTCTATTTCACAGTAATCATGAGAACCAAATAAAATAATGTCTATTTTTAAGTGGTAAAAGGTTTAAACGTTTTTCCATTTTATTTGTAATGTTTAAATGCTATTTAAGTGCAAGTTATTAACAGTAATATAAATTGGATCCATTTTAAATTCCATTTCTGATATATCTGCTGAATTTAGTATTTTGTACACAGTACAGAACCAGGAGTCAGACACCTTCGCCTCTAGTTCATCCTAGCACTGTCACTGTTTCTTCTCTTCAAAACAGGGGAAATAGTACTTAACTCCCAAAAAGTATAGAACCAGGGGGGAAATGTCCCTTTGTTTTGACTCCTTTGAAAGAATGCTATCAAAAATACTCCGAAAGCATGTGCAGCATTAGTACATCCAAGATCAACTCTAGATTACAAGAGGCACCCAATTCTCTAGTATTTGAGAAGTTGGAAAAAACCATCACAACATACCAGTTTCACTGATATAAAACTTTTCAAAGCATAAAATTATTTCAGTAACAAGTTCTCCGCGGGGACTGCAAAATCCTCTTAAAGCGTCAAGATCTGCTTTTTCACTTCCCCACTTCACCAGCTATCTAATCTACTAATGCCATAGTCTCAGTTTGGAATGCCAATGTAGCTCTTCCCAAGATATAAGCACAGTTCAGCAATCTCCATTTCCACTGAGATTCAGTCACATAAAACCAGTAGCTGCATGCTAACTGAACTTGGGCATAATTCAGTGCTGCTCCTGTTTCATTAACTTTTTTTTAAAAAAGAATATAAACATCTGAGCCTTTATTTAATGTACCAAATCAAGCAACAACACATCAAATCCATCTTTATTGTATTCTAAATATTCATGGACAAACCTACCTTTCCTCATTAAATGTCACAACAACTATCTGAAATCACTGCTTTTCAAGCTTTCATTACAGGGAACTTGAACCATATTGTAGAAAACCACCTACGATGTTGCTGTGTCTGTTCTGCTGCTTGTGAATACAAAGAACAGCTGAGATTAGTAAATGTACTGGCTGGGATGCCTTTATCAGTCACAAAATACTGTGATGCCCTCTGAAGCTACCAAAATGTTTACAATTCCAGCTATCCTTTCAGTAAATAGGCTTCAACGTCTTTCCACTCCAAATGCATAAAAACCTACATAACATGCATCATACAGACAGCAAGCTAACCTTAGACCTGAATTAGACACAGATGCCTTCTCCCTTCCACCTGCAGAGCTGTGTTCTCTTTTAACACATCATGACCGGCAGTTGCCTTCATACTAAGAGCTACTGCCACTGCCTCAAATCTTGATCACTCCATCCATCTTCACTCTTCCCTTGGTGTTTTCCATTTTCAACATCTTCTCACTGTTACACGCCCCTGATTTTGCACCAGCTTGCCACTCATATACAGTGCCAGTTAAAACAATCCTTCCTTTCCATGAGGTCAGCAAAAAAAAAAAAAAAAAAAATCACAGCAGGTCCAGGGCAATCTTTTTACAACATTAACATCTTTTGATGCTGCTGACAACACAGGCTGCTTCTTCCCCACCAGGAAAGCTTTCTGTCTGATTAATTTTAGCTGTCCTTAATTATTTTAAGCTATCAAGGTCCTCTTATTCGTTGAACAAAGTGAAATGGTTTAGTTCCGTCATTTAGCAGAATCTTACAAAAGCATAATTCAAACGTCAAAGCTACTTAATATTTACTAACAAATAATCAATTTCATTATCAGTTATCAATCCATCTTTATTATCAAGTTTAACAATGTTCAATTTCATTATCAATTATCAATCCATGTTCATATCAAACAATGTTCAATATATAAGAAAACTACATAAATTCTTCTATAAACATAGAGTGTTCTTAGGGCACATTCCTTTTTTTACAGTTACATTCAGATACACAGAGCTGGGGTAAATTTTGTGATATATAGGCACACAGAAAAAGAAAAAAAAAAACCTAAAATTATTAATGCCAGAAAAAACAAAGTTGTGCAGGAAAGGAAAAGTAACAGATTATTACAATGGCTCAGTTGTAAATAACACTTATCGTCATAAAAATATAACACTAAATACTGTTCTAAACCAAAATTACGATATAGTTGTACTGAAAACCCGTATAGGAAATGGGAAGGTACACGGAGAGGTGGAGAGAGCACTAAATCCTCATCTTTCAGTAAACAGATAATGACTAAAATTGAAAATCAACAAGAAATAATGCACATGTTGCAGACATGGCAAAGAACAGCAGAATCATCAGCTACAGAACTGAGTTCCTTGTCTCTCTAGGCTGAAGAATACGAAAGAAGGAAGACAAGGGACTGATTTTTTTTCTTCTCCCTGAAAACTTCACAGAACTATTTAATTCTTTAAACTATATTCAAGGATAACGTTGATCGAAAAAACTGAAAGTCAGCAATTATAAATCTTAAAAAAGTTTTTGTTAAATAAAAATCACATTATGTCACATGTGGAAGAAAATGAATTACTTACAGTTTCAAGATTTTCACAAGCATTTGTTTGTAGAGTTTTAATCACAATATGCAATCATTTTAATTCCAATTTGTGCTATTATTTTGGGTTACTTGCTTGGATAATTCCAAGATGTGGGGAAAGACTAGAAAAATTTTAACACTTTTCCGGTCTTATTACATACTTCCAAATTGGTTTCTAGAGAAATTAAATTTGATTATGCTGCCACCAGCAGTATGACCACAGCATTCTCATTAGTGCTTCATATTAGTAATTTTGGAATAAGCAAAAGATCTTACTTTATTTTTACTTATACTTTTTAAATCATTCCTAGTGTTTCAATATGTTTATTAACATATATGAGCTTTAACATAACATGACTTGGTCATATATATTTTCTGCAAAAAACATCTTCAGTTCTGTCCAGTACCTTTTTACTTTGATTATAACATCTTTCCTTTTGTGTACAGATGTTTTCATGTACATGCAATGAAACCTCCAAATTTTTTTTTGCAATTTCTTGTTTTCTAAATTTAAAAAGTTTTTTCTCCCTATATTTAATATATATTTTTTTTCTTAAAGAAAAAAAAGCCATCATTAAAATTAACATGACCCCTAACATGCACTTCTTTTTTAGGGAAAATAAAAACATCCACTGAACTAACAAATAATACTCACATACTTACCTGTTAACTAAGAAAGTTTCTATTTTAGCCTCAAAAAAACTTTCAAGTACTTCTGTTTAGGTGAAAATCATCATAGGAAAAGCTTTAACATTTGTTCTATAAAGCATAAATTATATTATGCATTATATGATGTTATATTTACAGTGAATTTAAAGAACACATTTTCGTAAAATCTCTCAGTGGTTCAATTCTGGTATACCTTTCCAATTTCTTTCTTCAATTTTTTTAAATTGGTATAATTATTTTTTTGAAAATAAACATTTTATTTACACTGGTTATACACATCAAATAATTCACCTTATTTGAAAAAAATCCAGGACTATCCTAATTTAAAACAAAAATCTTTAAAAAGTACGTTCCAAACATTAACAAGTTATGAGGTTGGTTGAAATTGTACCCTAAGAAATGGCCAGCCCAGTGGCTTAGCAGTAAAGGTCACGTGTTCCGCTTCAGCGGCCCAGGGTTTGCTGGTTCAGATCCTGGGCTCAGGCCTACTCACTGCTCATCAAGCCATGCTGAGGCGGCGTCCCACGTGTAAGAGCTACAACTCTACAACTGTGATACACAACAACTATGTACTGGGGCTTCGGGGAGGAAAAAAAAGAAAAAGAGGAAGATTGGCAACCGATGTTAGTGCAGGGCCAATCTTCCTCAATAAAAAAAAAAAGGTCCATGGGAATAGAAAACATGATTTTATTGCTTTTATAGTATATATAGTATATATAATACATAAATCTAATTGTTCTATATCTTGTTATATATAATTTTATACATAATTATGTAATAATTAAATACTGCACTATAACTACATAAGATATGTTTTCCTAATATTATATTGTTTGACTGATCTCATTGTTTTATAACACAATAATAAACCATAAATTATCCTATATATCTTCATAAGGTAGATAAATCAATGTTTCCATAGCCCCTTTCGTCAAGAGGCTATGCTCCTCTATAACAGAGTGCAAAATATACTTCGACACGTATAATCAGAATAAAGTAACAATTCATCCTCAGCAGAGGTGCACTGAGAGGTATTAAACCAAAACATTTGCTCACAGGCCGTAAACATGCAATCCTGACTTGCTGTATGCGGGGAGTGGGAGGAGAGGGCAAAGGGCAGGAAGAAAGGGGAGAGAGGCAGGGAGAAGGCATGAAAATAAATATGAAAGATTTTCTGCTCTGAAGGAGGTACAAGGAAGACACAATCACCTTTTAACTCAGGGAAGGTAAGCTGTGAGATGCCACAGAAGTAGCAACAGCGTGAGTTAGGTTACAGGCCAAGGGCTTCCCATTCCACCTGCAAGCATAAGAAAGGTGCTGCTCCTCCTACAGAGAGAAAATGGAAAGGAAGAGCTGAAGAGCTTCTACACTGTTTAGTTGAAGAACACCTCAGAACTCACATTATCATCTATGAATTTACATTTGACTGAATGCTTTTCTACTAAAACATTTTACTCATGTAGGTTCTAGGAAAATGTAACTATTTTAAATAACAGCAACCTGTCCAATAATGATAGAAGATTAAGAACTGGATCCAGGGGTTGGCAGACTTACAAGGGCCAGAGAGTTTAATATTTTAGGTTTTTTGGGCAGTCCAGTCTCTATGGCAACTACTCAATTCTGCCATTATGGCACATAAGCAGCCATATAGGATACAAAAATGGATGAGGAAGCTGTGTTCCATAACACTTAATTTACAAAAGCAGGCCGATTTGGCCCGTGGCCATAGCTTGCTGACCCCTGACTTAATCTACACGTTTTTAGAAATTTACCACTCCAGGGGAAATCATTATTTTAAAACTCAAAAATTCATAGAATATATAAAGTGAATGCAGAGGAAAGTTTAGAGGTGTGAGGACACATCTGAAATGGCTTCTTTTTATTTACAGACATTAAAGTAGCAGGACAGTGGGATGTATATCTTTGTGATCTTGTTACTACAACTGAAAGCAATTTAGATTTTCTACTTCCTATATGAATGAAAATAAATCTAAAAGCGAAAATGATCACTGACAAGTCTTAATTACTAGAGGATTAAAAATAACTCATACATAGTTCATAGTAAGTCATCATAACAATACTTCTGGTCTTATGAAAGTACATAATCTTATTATATTAATAAGAGAAAGATACTTCTTACAACGTTCTGATTCACTTTTCTAATCCCCAAAAACCTCTTTCCTGAATGGGATGGATGGTCCTCAAAAGTAGGGTACATATTATTAAGGGTAAACATGACTGTTAGAAATATTAATGCAAGGATAAGTATTATCTGATACCTCCCTCTCTTTAAGCAGTAAAATATCTACAATATAATGAGTAATTTAAAAAGATAAAATTAGATAGTTATAAAATCATCTACCACTAACTTAGTGAAAATAATTTAAACACTACTTGAATAAGATTTTACATTTTATCCTTATACTTACAAACCTGTAACAGCCACCACCACCCCATTCTAACAACATCTTTTAACATGAAAAGTTTATGTTAAAAATCTATTACATATCCAATCCTTATATGCGGCAACCAAAAAAACCTTGTTCTGATAAGAGAATAGAAAAATAGAATTTGTGGGGCCGGCCCCATGGCTTGGTGGTTAAGTGCGCGCGCTCTGCTGCTGGCAGCCTGGGTTCGGATCCCGGGCGCGCACCGACGCACTGCTTCTCCGGCCATACTGAGGCTGCGTCCCACATGCAGCAACTAGAAGGATGTGCAGCTATGACATGCAACTATCTACTGGGGCTTTGGGGAAAGAAAGAAAGGGAGGGAGGGAGGAAGGAAGGAAGGAAGAAAAATAGAATTTGACACTGTGTTATTTACAATGTAATAGGACAATAAATTATTGTGTTCTAACATGTCTGAACATTGTGTGGTCTCTTAAGCAGTTGGAAATAATTTCAATATGCTACTGTTATTTAAAACTGTACAGTATCAGTTATAAATTGCCTTCATACCTACTGAACACTTCTGAATATTCTGATTGTGGTAAATTTTTATTGAGAATGTGTTTATTTCAGAAAAACCTATAAGTCACTGCGTGGCTTTGCCACTCACAGAATTTAGGCATAGAAAATAACGAAAAGCAAAAAGTAGTTTGGAATATGGATAACTGGGATAATCTGAAACCTCAGAGTTTACATAAATGACAACAGGAAACCTTGTGGTTATTAAAGGTCCCTGAGACTATTTTTCAAAAATCATTCTATAAAAGTCATAGTTCAAAATAAACTTGAACTTAAAAAAAAGCTCACCATGTGATTTTAACATTTTCAAATTTTATTTTCAGTACAGTTGTGGCAATACAAAGTTATATGGGACTAAATTAAGCCAGAAAACAAATTTTATATCATGCTTTTTATTTTATTTATTTTTTTTTTTAAAGATTTTATTTATTCATTTTTTTTCCCCCCAAAGCCCCAGTAGATAGTTGTATGTCATAGGTTCACATCCTTCTAGTTGCTGTACGCGGGACTCGGCCTCGCGCTGGACGGAGAAGCGGTGCCTTGGGGCGTGCCCGGGATCCGAACCCGGGCCGCCAGCATCAGAGCGCGCACACTTAACCGCTAAGCCACGGAGCCGGCCCTATATCATGCTTTTTAAAACAAAGAGAAGCCCAGCTTGAATGAATTGCTGTTATTCATATATACAAAGCCAACCACCAACATATACCTTTAACACATATCCCTCTCCCTGTTTTAAAAAATCCCACATATACTCTTACAAGGAAACCTGATGTTACACTGTTCTATCTCTACCCAAAACTCACTCCCCCTAGTTGGAAAACTAGGGGCTAAAAGCAATCAAAATCAACCAATTCAAAATGACGACGTCCGTCTTATTAGCAACATGAATCAGCTGGAGGAAATGCCAAGGTAGACTAGATCTGTAGCACTAAGGAATCTAATTGTCATTGAAATAGATCTTGTTTTGGGAAAAGGTGAGGTGAGGCTCAACTCAAAAAACTTCCAGGGGACTCAAACACTAGGGGGCAGCATCAAACTGTTGGGACAGACTGGGCACTCCTCTAACTTGTAAACTGTTAAGTTAAAGTTAGTATATTTTGAATGAGAACTACACTTATAATGAAAGATGACTTTATAGGGTTATAAAACTTGTTATAAAGGGAAAAAACTAGCTTTCTGTTTTGATTGCCTACACTTCTATTTTCTACCATGTTCTTTCTTTTGCATCTTGTGAATATCAGTTTACAGTGCACTCGTGATCATGTCCTTGACATAAAACAAAACTGATGGCATTTCCATTTCTGAGGCAGGCACTGCATAGACAAGGGCTGGCATCCTTATCCAAAGTATTTCTTTGGGTTAATGTTCAATTTAAGTTTTGTTTCACTCAATTGACAATTTAAACTTGATTAAAGAGCTTGACAACCAAGCTTTGCAACACGATGGACGTTGTAATTATAAAAGTTAAGAAATGCAGGAGAGGCAGAAAAAAATTCTACAGTTTATTACATAGGAGTAACAGAACAGTAAGAGGATAACTGTATCTGGGCAAAGGCTCAGTTGAGACCATTAACCCTCACTCTGGGGGTAATCAAGTATTAGAGGGGAAGAAAAGATAGAAAGTAGTCCTTCAACCACTAAGGAAGAACTGAAACATTTGTATGTAAAAAAGGTAAAATGAATTAAGTATCTGTAGCCCTTTGGTTCATTATGTCATTTAATGGTCACAGTAAACCCAGGAGGTAGGGTTTTTTAGTACTTCAAGTTCACAAATAAAAGATTAAGATAAAATAACTTGCTCAAGGTAACCAAACTAGTTAATAACGAGTCATGGTTTTGAACCTTAAGTCTCACTCCAAAGCCCTAAATTCTTTCCAATACAGGAGGTAGAGGAGAGGTGGGGGGAACAGAATAACAACAAGGTAAATTCTTTTTAATTAAAAGTATTCCAGGCCGGCTCCGTGGCTTAGCGGTTAAGTGTGCGCGCTCTGATGCTGGCGGCCCGGGTTCGGATCCCGGGAGCGCCCAGAGGCACCACTTCTCCGTCCAACGTGAGGCCGAGTCCCACGTACAGCAACTAGAAGGATGTGAACCTATGACATACAACTATCTACTGGGGCTTTGGGGGGAAAAAACTGAATAAATAAAATCTTTAAAAAAAAAAAAAAAAAAGTATTCCATAAAGAGGTAAAGGGGCATATGTGTATGGCGACAGATGGCAACCAGACTTTTGGTGGTGAACGTGATGCAGTCTTTTGGCGAACATGAACAGAAGTTAAAACATGATGTACACCTGCGATTGATATAATGTTGTAATTGACTACTACCTCAACAACAAAAAAATTCCCATTGTTGAGTAATTTCCCTAGCTATAATACCTGTATCCTCGGGGCCGACCCCATGGCTTAGCAGTGAAGCGCTCACGCTCTGCTACTGGCGGCCTGGGTTCAGATCCCGGGCGCGCACCAACGCACCGCTTCTCTGGCCATGCTGAGGCTGCGTCCCACATACAGCAACTAGAAGGATGTGCAGCTATGACATACAACTATCTACTGGGGCTTTGGGGGGAAAGTAAATAAATAAATAAAATTATAATACCTATATCCTATATTCTCCATAAATCAGTTTAAAAAAAAAAGCCCTACGTTAGTAACTGCATAGTAAACCTGAGGCCTCCTCAAAGTACTTACATCAGGCCCTCAGCAGAGGGGAAGAACTGTGTTAGCTTCTAAGCTACGTTAGTGGAATACACGTTGGTAACAGGAAGATCACGTACACGTTAGTGTGCAATATATTATTGATGTCACCTCATGAGAAATCTTCCCTAACCACTTCACTTAAAGTAGCACCAAAGTCATTCTTGCACAGGGGTTCTTAACCAGGGGTCTGTGTACAGAATTCAGAAGGTCTGTGAATTTGGAAAGGGAAGAAAGAGGCATCTTTAATCTCTGAAATTTAGGTATTCCTTCAGTTATGAATGTAGGCAAAAATCACACTAATATGCAGTACCTTATATGATTAGAAATCATTCAAATTAAATCTTTTAAAGGTCATTTACAGTCCTCACTAGTTTGAAATTAGTCATTATTAGACCTGCCACTACTCTCGATATTTAATGCTTTACTAAAGCATGGATTACTTTGACATTTAATATTTTTGATAATTATATTTCAGTATAATTGGTTTCTGTTGTAATTCTATGTATTTCACACATCTAACATCATCATTCTGAAGTTCATCACACAAAAAAATTAAAAAGTCCCTCCAATACATCGTTGTTTTTCTTCATACCACTTATCACTTATGTATTTCTCTCTCTCTCTACCAGAATATTCAGTATAGGGATGTGAGTTGTCTGGTATGGACCCCCAAGGTGTAGTAGAAGTGACCGACGCATAAGGCACTCAAAATCTGTAGAACAGGAAGTCCTAATATAAAACAGTACTATACAGGGGTCTTACTTAACGGCTTTCAATTGCATTACCACAATTAACTGCATTCTAAATCTCCAGCTTTTCCTATATATGACTTGCTCGTTCTTATGTAGAATTAAGATACCCATCCAAAAAGAAACCACAAACGAAAGACAAGCCCGTCACATGCTAGTTTTGCTGTATCAAGAATGACTCAGTTCCAAGGTAAAACCACAGTGCTGAACAGCATAAAACACATGACATGAAACGTTACAAAAAAGACAGTATAGCCTACCACTTTTTTTTTTTTTTAATTTCGTGCTTTAATGTCACGCTTTATTACTTAAAACAGGGACCTGGGCGAACGGCCCTTCCAGCTGAGCCGTCCGCCTCGTGCCCGGACAGACAGCCAATGTGGACAGGCGCCCACGTGAGCAGTCCTTACAGAAGCCACAGGAAGCCCTCCAACGTCACGGGGCCCGCCCGCGCAGGGCCCCTTCGTAGCCCGGCCCTCGGGGGTCCCAAGGGAGAAGCAGGGAGTTGACCAGACCCCCGACCCGGGGAGGAGAGCCGCGAAGGTTCCCCTCCGTGCCCCCAGCCTGGCCACACCGCCCTCTGCCAACGGGCTTTCCGGAACAAAGCCGGGCTGCCGCGCCCCCTCCCGGCCCATCGGGCCGCCCCCACCCCGGGGACCCCAGCAGGTTTCCATGTTACTCCCCCGCGCCCGCCTCGGCTTTTCGGTTGGCGGGGAGACAAGCAGCCCCCACGAGGCCTTGGCGGGGGGAGCACAGGCGCCGCCGTCCGTTAGCCTCCCGGGGCCGGAACAGCGGCGCCGCGGCTCCATCCCGGGGCCCCGCGCCCGACCCCACCGGAGACGGCAGAGGAAGCAGCCGGGGCGCTCGGCGCCACCCTTCCCCGAGCCCCTCCAGGACCGGACTGCGGACCCTCCCAGCCTCGGGCCACAGGGTCCCCGCCGCCGCCCGCGCGCAGCCCCCCAACCGCCGCCCGCCCGGCGCTCACTCCCCCGCTCCGCGCGCGGCCCCCGGCCTCGGCAGGGGGCTGGGGCGGGCGCCGGGCCCGCACGCGGGGCGGAGGCTGCCCGGCCGCCCAGCCCGCCGCAGCCCAGAGCGCACACGAGGAGCCGGGGCGCCCCACGCGCAGCCCGCCGCGCGCTGCGCTCCGGCTCGCCGCCGCCGCCTGCAGCAGCTGCGGGCACCCCACGCCCGAAGCCCCGAGGGACCCGGCCCCGACCCCCGGTACTTGTCTCCCTTCCCACCCCCACGCTGTCCCGGGACTCGCAGGCTCCGCCGCGCACGGGGCCGGTTCTGGGGGAGGGAATGTAAACAAATCGGGGTTTTATAGTTACCTCACACTCGAGTGCCGTGTGCATCTCCTCTCCGCTCGGTACCAAACCCCGGCTGCACCAAATCGTGTATTCACCAAAGCCGGCTGCGCTAACTGCGTCGCGGAGGCCCGCGCGTCAGACACCAGGCTACGCTAGCGGCGTACAAGGCCCACTCAGGTCCCTGCGCAGCCGCACCCCGTCCGCCTATGGGTGCTACGCTCTGGGCGTACACGCACCACCCAGTCATTCACTTCGGATAACGCAACTAGCGTAGGGGAGCTGCACCACTCGCGGATTTCACACGGACAGTCCGAGCAATAGGAAATTCGAATGTACGCAAACTGCGGAGCTCCGAGGCTCGGTGCTAGTTTTGTTCCAAGAAAGGGCGCCGCGGGGGAGTTGGGGCGGCTTCTAACGCATGCGTGGAGCGCCCTGTACCCATCGCCTTTCCTCCCGGCTTCGCTTGTCGGTTGCTGCGGCCCTGGGGAGGCGGATGAGGAATCGAAGCTCTAAGGCAAAATGCTTTAGCCAAAAGCTTTCAAATTGGTAAGTTAGAATGTTTATCTTATCTGTACACGAGTTACACATGTACATTAATGTAACCCCTCCCCTTTGTTTAAGTAACCGTCCACTCAGGGCAAAAAAGGAACTAATATTTATTTAGGGCTAAGCGCGAGGTCTTGGGCATAGTCGTTCCTCCCCTCCCCGGTTATTGTAAAGCAGACTTCCCGTGAGCCTTCCAAGCCTAAAAGAAAAAGTTGAGTCCAGAGAGCATGTCACGCGCTTAGAGGAATGCTTCAGGCTTTTGGCAACTTTCCAAGGATTGCCGGCACTTCCTACTGCTTAATTCATTGATTATTTCTTAACACCCAACGGCAAAAACTCCCTGTCCAGACAAGCAATTCCATGGACTCCTGCCTCCGTCGTGCTCATTCTTGCTCCCACCATACCTGCCGCCTGAATTGTCTCCTCCCCTGTTATTACGTAATTCACAGTCCATACTTTCTTGTAAATGGTGGCTCTGGACACCTTCCCTTTGCTCCATTGCTCTTTTTCCTGACACTTATTTAATCTCCATGGTGAGTTTTATCTGTATTGTCTGGTGGGCCTGTTTCTGTATGCAGCCAGAATCTACTTAATAGAGTGAGTTCTGGAGGTGCCTTATTGATGTCTAGCAGTGTGCATAAAACCATGAACAAGAGTAATAGCAGAGTTTACTGTGTCAGGTACTTCCTAAGTGCTTTACATGTGTATTAATTTCATCCTGATAATACAGTGAGGTAGGTATTGTTATCCTACCCCAGGAAACTGAGGCACAAGTTAAGTAACTTGACTAAGATCACAGAACAGGTAGGGAGGAGAGCTGGGATCCAAACCCAGTTAGTATCACTCCATATTCCTGCTATTCTGCATATATAACTTCATGAAGGAAGGTTGCTTTGCTTTTGTTTTTGTTTTTTATCTCTGCAAGAACATCTTTTAGGTGCTTAATAAATGCCTACTGACTGCCAGGATACTAAGCTTCTCATATCCCTTTTTTTTGTTTGGATAAGCAAATCCATTGACCTCACTCCTGGTTTCCATAGCTACTATTAGGCAAAGAGAGAAGTCCAAAGGTGTAGAGAAAAGAGATAAAATCTGAGTCCTAGCTTCAAGTCTCACCATTGTCACTAACTGTGGGAGACAATGACCATGGTCCTCAGATTCAGGGATAAATTAAGAGAATTGGTCTAAATTTATTCTAAAGTCCTTAGGTTTCATAAAATCAGAACTAAAGTCCTTAGATTTCATAAAATCAATATAGTACGTCTTTTGGGTCCAAAGCTTAAAAAGCTTCCAAATACCCTGATATTTTAATGCTCATAATTATTTTATTGAACACATTATGACCAGCACCTTTAAAATATATGCAATACCTTTCTTCTAAATATCAATAAGATGTAACACATACATTCCTTATATTTTAGGGCACCCGCACCCACACTGCTTTTTAGTTTTGATCAAATATTGAAATACTTCCATACACATTGGTCAACAGTTGCATCTCAGAGTCAGATTCCCCCGTGATTCCCACCCCTGTACCAGCCCATTCTCTCAGGATTCCCCAGACCTCCCACATTTCAGGAACTAAAGTGTTAATACCTGGCTAAGAAGGAAACCTGCAGGACCCAACTCATATCAAGGACTTCCGTTCTAACTGGTTAGTGCCTATGCTTTACTAATTGTTTCATATTTTAAATATTATTCCCGCATAAAACTATAGGGTAAGCTACTTGAAAACAGACCATGTCTCCTACCACTTTTATATACTCACCCAAACATTCACATAGGATCAAGTATATGTAGTGATGAGGGCAGGGCTTAGAGCAACATTACTAGGTAGGGCAAATGATTGAGCTGCAAACTAGTCTATTACTTTTCCTCTTGGGAAAAGGAATCTAAGAAAATGACTTGCAGGCTTACTCAAAATTACCTGCTGAGTTAAACGGTGGAGAGTGCAGCAAAAATATCACTATAATGTATGTTTTATTTTTACCAGTTTTATATACAAGGAAGTTGTCAGGGTAAGGAATTTCTGATAGGTTAGACTCAGAACTTTCTGAAAGGGTCAGACTTTTTTTCTAGCCACCTCATTTGATTCATAACGAAGCTCATCTGAACTATAAAAACAGTATAGATGATTTGCAATATCTGAGGGGAAAACAAGTATTGAATTATGTGTAAATGGTTTACCTTTCATTGGTTTTGCTTATTCACACTGCTTCAGTAACAGTTTTATTTTACATATCTAAAACTTTAAGCATGACCAGTCTACCTTTGTGAGGCACGATATAATAAACCCAATGGCCTTTTTTGCCCGTCAGAGGATCAGAAAAGAACCAGCTACAATAAATAAAGGAAATAAGAACCACAGTTCATACCTTAGTCTTTGGTTGTGACTAAAGGAAGTCCATGTCATAAACTTGGTTTTCCCTCTAATAGAGGAGAAAATGTCATCATCCACAACAAAGTTAAGAACCTTTAATTAAATTTATAAAGAATGTAACTGATTCTGAGAAATCAGACCTTTCAAACTCAGTTGTTCTTTCCATGAATCAAGGTTAGTAATAGCCAAAGATAGAGAAACCTCCTTAAATTCATGTTCCATTTAAACTTTGATTTTTACATGGCCAGAAAAGTTTGGTTCAGACAAGTTTATATTTAGAGGCAAGAGTACAAGGAAGACTAAATTATACTGATATATAGCCCTAAGGTGGAGGGTACCAAGTACGAGGAATAGGTGTTAAAGAATTGGGAAAAGAATGTTCTAAACCTAGGCCTCAAAGTTGACAACTGCCTATTTACTTTTAGAGACTGTATTTCAGCCTGGAGATTGAGGCCCCAGCTCCAGATCTGAAGCCAGAGAAATGTAAAAGGTACATTGCGTTCCTGTTCTTTGAGGCCTGTGGCACTGTGTGACATTTAACATGTCAAGCTCATGGTCAGGATGGGAAGTGGGGCCTGTGGGGCAGTCTTTTTCTGATCCCTTGAGAAACTGTCTCCACCGTCTCATCTAAGCTGCTGTTCCTAAAATTAAGATAAATAGGCCTTGGGAGCTTGCATGGACGTTCTCCTTGGAGGATCACAGCTGCCCTTGCACCCCTTTCTAAAGAGCAGGACTTGTGTAACTGAGAAGGCCATCTTCTTCCACAGAGCCCACCACTTTGAGGAGAGTACACAAAGCCAGGGAGAGGTGAGTCCTACCCCAGAGTCCTACCCTGGGGAGAGACAAATTTGACTGATGTGACTGTTAAGTGAGATCATTCTGTTTTGGTAGGCTCATGCAATAAAATGAGTTGCAGGCTATCTGCAGAAACAAAAATAGATTGGAGAAATGAAACCAAACAATTCAAGCAACTCTCCACCCATGGTGGAAAAATTAACTTCTGTGTGATTTGCCTAGATGATGCTAACATTAAACTAGCCAGATCCCTTAGTTTCAATTCATCATAATACAAACAAAAGGCCTTTAGCATTAGACAGCCCCACTGGAAGAAAGACAGTAAGGGAGAGGCTCTGATTTGCCATGGCAAGTCCTTTTGAAAATAAGAATGAAGTCTAGCCTAGAGGAAAGAGGAAGACCTACTCAGAAGAATGAACAAAAGCAAGAAGCTCAGAGCTGGAGCCAGGATGACAGGCAGACCACACATTTGCCCACATGATGGTGCCCGGAAGGCTTCTAACCCCAAACCTACTCTATTGTGCTCACCAATCCCTGGAGTTCCACATTTAGAACGTCATTCCTAGGCCTTGAAACCAAGGAACTTTGACCCCTAGGGAAGTTACTGCCATTGTATTACTTATTTATATTGCTGTGAGAGTGTATTTTTTCAGGTCTTTTCTGAAGAGGAAGTTTTAAGTAGGGAGAAAACATGGTTATTTAGATTCCTAATGGTAGTGTAGTAAAAAGGACAGAAGGAAAACTAGATAAATTGCCAGCTTCTTAATCTTGCTTCTAGCCAGCCTTGTTCACTCACAGAATACTAAGATGAAGAAAAACAGTAGGCTTGGTAAGCAGCCATTTGTATCAGCCATGGGGCCTAGATGCCAGTAGGCAGCCATTTTGGATCTTTTGGAACTCTGGAGGCACAGCAGAGATCAACTTTCCGAACTTTAACTCCTAGTCCAAAGGAATAAAAAAAAGTAACAAATATCCACATGAATATTGCAAATTTGAAGAGTATTTGTGGATGGTTACACTTCAATTTGAGGACAATTATCAACGTGGAAATGAATTTGCAATAAGTTACCATGTAAATAATTTCAAAAACAGGTTTGTTAGTTTAACTGGTTAAAATGAATAAGCTCATTTTTAAAATTCATTTTAAAATGTCATCATATGAGAGCAAATTTCAAATTTTGCCTAGGGTTTCCAAGATAATTAATAATGAGACCCATTACACAGCTGACATTTCGGAAAGCAATCAAGTATCTCCTAAAATCAAGACACACTTGGTTTATCTTAACAAATATTGCTTACCTTTATTTATTAAAAATTTGACAGTAAGAATGCTGCTAAATTCTAAATATTAGGGGAGGCAATAAATGAATTATCAAAACAAGAGTAGCTTGTAGAGATTTCTGAATTTTTCTTGCACTGTTTCTAAGTAAAGCTCAAATCATATTTTATTTTTACTAAAATAATTTACTAATATCTTTGCATTCTTTATAAAATCCCATAAACCACCTTTTCTCACCAGCACACATCTTTAGAGACGTTTTAGAAACTTCCTGATGTTTTGTGAAGAATGATTCTGACACTGCCCAATAGTTAGCAACCTACTACACTTGATGATCTCACCTACAGTCTCCAATGATTTCTCTAAGCAGTTATGTTCACAGTCTTTCTACCCTAACCACATGAAGGTGTATGGTTTAAAATGTGCCAGGCACCATTTTAAATGCTTTAAATAGGATAAGTCATTTTATTCCCATGACAGCCCTGTAAGGTAGGTGGTATTATGCCCATTTCACAGATGAAGAAAACTGAGGTGGTTACATAGCATGTGGCAGAGTCAGGATCCCGGTCCAGGCAGTCTGGCTCTGGAGGCTATGCTCTTAACCCTTATATTACCTTTCCTTTATGTCAAGACTATGCGCAGGTCCCGATTTTTGTGAAGATATCTATGTTACTTTCTCTGCAAAAGTTGGTAATTAAAAAAAAATTAATAGAACCATAAACTGGTGGCTTCCCAATCTGTAAATGTTGCAGGTCAATGGAAATTTTAAATAGAATAAAGAATAGAATAAAAACATTTCAAGATACTTATAATGTGAACATTTGTTCTTTTCTGGTTTATCTTTCAGCTTGACTAGCTTGAATCAATTCCAAAGAGATGTTTATTCCAGTCTCTTAAATTAGAATGTTAATTATCCAATCTGGTTACACATTTAGTTGAAAGCTTTCCTCTCTTTATGGTGATTTGATGTAGTTGTTCAAGTGTTTATATATACCAGTAAAGTTGTATTAAAAATTAGGCAGAATCAAGTGTATGTTAATGACATCGTACATAGTCATGTAAATATGAGCTACTAATGTGCTAATCAATGAAGAACTGGTCAGGTGCAGACAAATATATCCCAGCAGATTTAAAGTGAAATTCATTTAGGGAATTAAAGGTACACTTCAACATTAGATTTATGTGAATCTACATCCTCTGCAAGTCTACCTTGGAAAAAAGAAACAAATGAAAGTATTAAGGGATGGAAATATCTTCGAGCAAAAGTTTGTGTTCCTTTACCTGCAAGCCACTATGTTAAGTAGCTGGGATATGAGTGTGAACAAATATGATTCTTGCCCCTAAGTAGCTTACAGTCCAGTTGGAGAGGTAGTTAAAGAGGCAATTACAGGGGCCGGCCCCGTGGCGTAGGGGTTAAGTGTGTGCGCTCTGCTGCTGGCGGCCTGGGTTCGGATCCCTGGCACGCACCGACACACTGCTTGTCGGGCCATGCTGTGGTGGCGTCCCACATAAAGTGGAGCAAGATCGGCATGGATGTTAGCCCAGGGCCAGTCTTCCTCAGTAAAAAGAGGATTGGCATGGATGTTAGCTCAGGGCTGATCTTCCTTACAAGAAAAGAAAGAGGCAATTACAGTACAGAGTGGCAGTGCTATGTTAGAGATAGGTATGGGTTGCTATGACAGCAAAGGCCAAAAATGGCTTCCAAAAGGAAATGACATCCAAGGTCTGACTTGAAGAATGAATAGGGGAGAGCCAGGTAAAGAGCAGGGGGCAGAGCAACTAAAGCAGAAGAATAAAGTGAGTGGAAGTGGGGTTCTCAGTTTGGGGAAGTAAAACACATAGTGTTGGTGTGTGTTTTGGGCATAGGGGATTGGGAGAGAGAGACAGGACGGGTAAGCAGGACTATAGAGTCTAAATGCTACCCTGAGGGCAGTAAGAACTGCTGAAGGATTTTAAGCAGGCAAGTGGCATGATCACAGGAAGTGGACAATAGGATTAGTTAGATGGGCAGAACAATGGTATCCCCAAAGAAGTCCACATGCTAGTCTCTGGAACCAGAGAATATGTTAGTTTACCTGGCAAAGAGGAATTGAAATTGGGGATGGAATTTGGTTGCTAATGGGCTGACTCTGGGATGAGAGTATCCTGAATTAGCCAGGTGGGCTCAATTTAATCACAAGGGTCCCTAAAAGTGGAAGGAGACAGAAGAGGAGAGTCAGAGGGAGATGTGACTGTGGAAGAGTGATCAGAGAGATGCAATGTTGCTGGAGACAGAAAGCCACAAGTTAAAGAATGTGGGCGGCTTCTAGAAGCTGGAAAGGGCAAGGATATGGGTCCCTCCCTAGAGCCTCCAGAAAGAATGCAGCCCTGCAGATACCTTGATTTTAGCCCAGTAGACCTGTGTCAGACCTCTGACCTACAGAACTGTAAGATAATAAATTTTTACTGTTTTAAGCTGCCGAGTTTGAGGCAATGTGTTATAGCAGCAATAGAAAACTAATATGATTAGGAAGCTATTATAGCAATAATCCATGTGAGAAGTCATTGGAGATAAAGAGAAATTGTTGGATTTGAGAAGTGTCAAGGAGATAGGATCAAACTGGAACCTCAGCTTTACTTACTAGCTGTGGCTTTGAAAGCCCCTTCTTAACCTGATCATTCAGCTTTGTTTTAAATACCTATAGAATGGGCAATACTTTGCAGAGTTCTGTTTGTTTTAATTTCTATTTTTATCAAGGTAGTACATTAACATTAGCTTTAAAATTCAAATAGAAGTACATGCTACAACGTGAATGAATCTTGAAAACGTTATGCTAAGTGAAATAAGTCAGACAGAAACAAATATTTTATGATTCCACTGATATGAGACACCTTGAATAAGCAAGTTCATAGAGACAGAAATTACTACAACACAGGTTACCAGGGACTTGGAGGGTGGGAGTTTGAGGGAGAGAAAGAATGGGGAGTTAATGTTTAATGGGTCAGAGTTTCTATTTGGGATGAAGAAAAAATTTTGCAAATGGATATCAATGAGGGTTGCACAACATTGTGAATGTACTTAATGCCACTTAACAATACACTTAAAAATGGTTAAACGTAAATTTTATGTTATGTATATTTTACCACAATAAAAGATACAATGATTAAATTTATTCAATTTTATTATATGATATCTTAGTAGCCAGAAAAAAAAGGTGAAAATTTTAAGTGGATTCAGCTTCATCTACTGATAAATACAAGTCAATAAAACCTCTTTGCTTGAGTATTATACCTTAAAAATGGCTAAAATGGTACATTTTGTTATGTATATTTAATCACATTAAAAAAAATTAAAATAGAATAAAATCAGCAGTCTGACTCTGGGTCTACTTCCCCAAAACAAAATTCAGTTATTCTAGCTTTTCCCCAAGGATTTGTATTTTAAAATGTTATGCTTATCCTGCCATTTCATCAATCTTAGGTATCTGCTATTGAGTTTCAATGAGGAAGATCAGTCTTTAACTCTCTTAAATACGCATAATCATAATCTGAGAAATCGAGGAGTCTGCTCCTTACATAAATTTCCAAATATCCTCTTGTTTCTAGGCACACACTTTACCTCCTTTCTCAAGGGCCCAGGGCTTTCAATTCTCTAGTGTTTCTAGAGCGCTAGAGCACCAGTGGGCTTCCTTCTCTCCGCCATTCCCATTTCCAGGGACTAAGTTCCCAGAGGAAATAGTTGACCGTTCCATTTCCATCTTCCAAAAATGATTCGTTACTCTTGAATATTATCTTGTCTGTATTTATAGATGTATCTTGTTATTTCTTTTTTGTGAGAAAGATCAGCCCTGAGCTAACATCCATCCCAATTCTCCTCTTTTTGCTGAGGAAGACCAGCTCTTCCTCAGCAAAAACTAACATCTATTGCCAATCCTCCTCCTTTTTTTTTTTTTCCCTGCAAAGCCCCAGTAGATAGTTGTGTGTCATTGTTGCACATCCTTCTAGTTGCTGTATGTGGGATGCGGCCTCAGCATGGCCGGACAAGCGGTCCGTCGGTGCGCACCTGGGATCCGAACCCGGGCTGCCAGTAGCGGAGCGCGCGCACTTAACCGCTAAGCCACGGGGCCGGCCCTATCTTGTTATTTCTTAATACCATTTTTGTGAGTTTTAGTGAAGGAGCAAAAATAAACACACGTTCCAGCTGCCATGGTTGACCAGAAGAACACCAGGATTGCTTTTAAGATTAAATGAACTGATACAGGTAATGAGATAATGTAGGCAAAATGCTTTGCAAAGTTCCTGACATCTATCAAGGTCTAATCAATAGTAACAAGGTTGCTGTCCCCGTCATCATCACCATCATCGTTTATCCGAGCAAAAAGTTGTTAGTATGGACTACAATGGAATTCCATCAAGTACTGCCTACAGACTATCACTGTTGATTTTCCAGCATTAATTACATTTGATCAGAAATTTGTTTTTCTTGGGGAAAAAAAGTAATTTTCATGGTGTGTTTATACAGTAGAATGTTCTGCAGATGAAAATGATAATCTAGATACCTGAAACTTTCTCATCCTTTAGGTTTTGCTTTCTCAAAGAAACCTCTCTTCCCCTACTCTAACTCCCCATGATTCTCTCTCATTGTATTCTCTTTCCTTTATGGCTCTCATCACAGTTTTAACTTCTCTCTCTCTCTCTCCCTGTGTGTGTGTCTTTATGTTTTGTCCCTAACAGACTCCTCAGGACAAGGGGCCATGGAAGTTGTAGTCACCAGCAAGGCCCACTCAAGGCCCAACATAGTGCCCTCAAGGGCTCTGTTTTGAATGAATGGAACACCAGGTATAACATAATATAGGACATATAATGAGATGCTGTGTTTGGAGAAATAAACACGTAGAAGTAGTTTGTAAACTACATTAATAGTAGTGGGATTTGGGGGGTTATCAGCATTTTGGAGCTTCTCTATTATAGTACTGTTACTACTACACTTATGAACATTTATGAAATGTTTACTGTGTGTCAGAACTTTCTTAAGTGTTTTACATACATTATCTTATTTAATCCTCACAATAACCCTATGTACTCTTATTACATCCATTTTACTGATAAGAAAACAGCAACAGAAAAGACATGTGACCTGCCCAGCTGGGGACACCAGCTAAAGTTCCAACCCATGTCCAAGGTCAAAGCCCTTGATCTTAAACCACTAAGATATTTATCCTGTGTGTGCGTGCGCATATGTTTGCGATAGAGAAGAAAATGTACTTGCTAAATTCGAAAATTCTGTTTTTGCCAACAAAAATGTTCTTCTGATGCTATAAAGATAGCGGTGGCTGAATTATTAGAATGGCACTTCCAGCTTTATACACCTCCAAGACCAAATCCCCTCCATTCACACTTCCCCTGGCTCTTTGGAGGCACAGGTAAACTGAGGCTTCTACACCAGGTACACCAGGAGTACCAAAACCACGTGTCTCCAGTTCTATCTTGTATGTGGGCTGTGTCCCAGGAGACCCAGAACATGAAAGCCTTTTATCGTCTAAGGGCAGAAAGAGTCCACAACAAACATTATAAATATCTTTACATTGAATCGTATGTATGCATGTGTGACTATTACTCTTTTCTTCAACTCTGTATAATTCACATGAAAAAGAGTGGCTACTTTTGAGTATAGTTCTAGCATGAGTCTCTTCCTGTATGTTTCCCCGTTCTTCACAATTTATGTTAGGATACCTGATTTATTAGCCATGTTATAAATATAAATGGAATGTATCCTGACCCTTCCAGTTGATATTGATTGCAAAATAACCAAGCTCTTAAGCAGAGATAGTTTGTTTTCTTTTATAAACATTTTTGTTAAATAAGAACCCCACTTGGGGAATATTTGCATCTTTGCTATCATCAAAGAGAAATGTTATGAATCACTTGTATTGTCTTGTATGTCCCAATTTTCCTTTCATAACTGTATAGATAGAAGGGAGTAGGAAATGGAAATTAGGTATCAACAGAATTATCAAAATTTCCAATTACTCTGCTGTATGAAACCCCTGGAGAATTAGCCAGTCCATCCAAAGACTAGATCAAAGACTAGATCCTAGAGAATGGGTCCCTCAAATTAAATTCTAGATCCAATATATAATTATGCCCCTTAGGACTTTTAATGAAGGTTGAAAGACAAGGTCAGAAAGCCTAGAAGTTGGGAAATCTGTGTGTGTGACACTAAAGTGGTTCAGAGGCCTAGAGTGCCTGTGTCAGACCAGGTGGTATTTTTGCTACTGAAATGAAGATCAGATTGGAAAATTATCATGATCACCTAGAAAAGAATCTTTTTTGAATTATGTTCCTAATTAGTATCTGTCAAAATGTCTTTCGAGGCATTCCAAGTCTTCTTGTCTAAAAGCTACACCAAGAGCCAAGATATTAAATGATACTAAATAACACAGTGCTACATGATAAAAATGTCTAATAACAAGCAGTTATAGCGTTTACTATATGCAGGCACTGTTGTTCCACCCAAATCTTACATTATTATTGAAAGTCAACAGAGAAATATTAAATCTGCATAAAAGTATCCTCAAACCTACTCCCACTTTTTAAAGAAGTGCTATTCAAAAAAGGCACTGCTTGGCCAAAAGTGCTTTAGTCAGTGGCTTGAAATGCAGTCGGATTTTAATATTCCTGATAGGGATATAGGTAGGAGATTCAGGTAGATTCTAATAAATATGTGAACTCGCTTGAGATATTAACAGGGAGCCATGTCTTTTCTCCCAAACTTTTACACTGCTCACAGGACCAGCTACTTACCATGTAGGTCCCAGTGCAAAATGAAAACATGGGATCCCTGACCAAAAGAATTAAGAATTACAAGACGGCAACAGCAGAGCAACAAACCAAGCACAGGCCCTTCTGAGCGTGGGGTCCTATGTGACTATTAGAGGTAAGGATCATGTGAAATTTGTGAAAAGTATGAGACAATCAGGAAATTTTTAATGCTGACTGGATATTTGATAGGAATTATTAATTTTTTAATGTGTGATAATAGTATTGTACTTTAAAAAAAGTCCTTATGTTTTAGAGATATATACTGAAGTATTTATGGATAAAATAAAATGTCTGAGATTTGCTTTAAAATAGTCCAGTGGGAGTGTATAGGTGATGCAAGATTATTCATATGTGAATTGTTGAAGGTGGGTAATAGTGATATGGGTGTTCATTTTACTATTTTCTCTACTTTTGTGTTTTAAAACTTCCATAATAACAGTAAAAAAATAAAGCATTGCAATAAATGCAAATTAGACAGATATACTACCTAGTATCTGTAATGTTCAAGGAATTAGACCAAATTATAGCACATAAATGAGTTTATAAATCGAGAATTTTTAAATGTAATTTTGGAAATAAGGTTTCAGAAGTAGTTGGTAATTTTTTCCTCTATATTTTATCTAAGAACTTGAAATATAGAACAATAGCTTTGTAGCTGGAATAGATCTGAGATAACCAAAATGTATCAGTAGTGACATGAGCCAAGATAATGCTGTCATTCCTTTGCCTGGCACTTGTTTTTTTTAAATAGTTAGATTGGTCATGTGTGGGGCAAACTGGGCATGCCTTGAAAGTGATGCAAATGTGACTTTAAAATTATTTGGCTCCATTCCAAAACAGACCAACTCTCTTTGGAGGAAACAAAAAAATAACTAATTTGCATTTAACCCAATTGAATTTTTGGCTATGTTTAGAAATGAAGCTCTAATGCTCCTATTTATATTTTATTTTATTTGAATTTATTTGAATTTTACACTTTGTAGCATTCCACATTCATAGTGGAAGCAAAGCACATCTTTTAAATACTGCATTTGTGCAGTATTTAAACTAGTACTCAACACTGGTCAATAATAAGTTTGGTGACTAATAATCAGTCAGTTCTAGATTAACCTGGTAATGGGAGTGGTGGTGAGGGGTAGAGAGGAGGTTAACAGCTAATACAAAATGACTGTAACAGTGAAGTTCTCATAAGCTCTTCTTTATCAGAGATGGATGAACTGACCTGCGAACTAACCATCATTAAGGGATGGTAGAATCTTATCAGTTTAGGGCTGGGGAGGCGAGCCCTGCCAATGATACATGATTGGCCAAGAGAGGAAAGGTAAGGAGGAGACTGGGAAATTCAGGTTCAAGATTCCAGTTTCTTCTCCTTTTTTGTCTCCCTCATCTAACCCCAACCTACCATAGGTTGGCACTTCTTTCACACCATCAGTAATTAGCCACAGTTATTCTGCAAGGTGGCTTATCCATTCCAAAAATTAGTAGAAGAGGTGATAGTATAACTGAACATCATCTGACTTATTTGAATGTATAAGTACAATATTATCTAATAACTGTATTCTATGAAGCATAGACAGAGATTCCATGGTTTTTCTGGGTTTACGGTATTGAATCAACCCACACAATAGAAACAAGGTTGGACAAATTCAGAAGAAGGGCATGCAGCTCTTAGTATTTCTATGCACTCTCCCTTCTCTTTCCTCCCTCTCATAGCCAAGATTCTTAAAAAGACTTCTTTAAACAACTCAATTGACCCAGTTTCTCAACTCACTTGTTGAAATTGGGTCCATCCCTACCAGGTCATCCAAATTGCTAGCAATGACCTTAATTACTAAATCCGATGGTCACTTTCAACTAGTATTCTGTTTGATTTCTCTGCTCCTTTTGAGGCAGTTAACCACTTCCTCCTTCAAATGCTCGGGGAATTTGGATTTGGTGGTAGGTTAAGAAAACATGCCGAGGACATACAGCTTGAGAAGTGCCTTTTTCCCAGGCTAACTGCCCCACCAAATAAGGTTCCTGCTTAGCTATCCCACCTCCAGGCTTGGTCCCCTTTAGGTATAATAATCCGGCTCTCCCTCCTCCTTTTTTTTTTTTTAAAGATTTTATTTATTTTATTTTTTCCCCCCAAAGCCCCAGTAGATAGTTGTATGTCATAGCTGCACATCCTTCTAGTTGCTGCATGTGGGACTCGGCCTCAGGATGGACGGAGAAGTGGTGCCTTGCTGCGCACCCAGGATCCGAACCCGGGTCACCAGCATTGCAGAGCGCGCACTTAACCACCAAGCCACAGGGCCGGCCCCCCTCCTCCTTTTAATAGCAAACGGCACTCTACTGATTTTTCGTTAACCTTTCTAGTGGCTCCTTTCCTGTCTTCAAGGGCTTTTGTTCTCTAAACTTCCGTACATGTAGGCAGTTTCTTCTGGGTCCTCTTATTTATCCTTCTACAACAGTGTTTGTCAAAGAGTGTTTTAAGGACAGCTTGCATCAATATCAGAGGCTCTAGGGGTTCTTGTTAAAAGTGCAGTTTTTAGCCCTCACCTAGTGAACCAGCATTTTGGGGATGAAGACCAAAAATCTGCATTTTAAATCACCTCCCAGGTAACTCATAAAAAAGTTCATGATTGAGAATTACTGTTCTACACACTCACCCTGGGTAGTTTTATCCAGTCCAAGGGCTTCAGTTTCTCTCTATACATTGATGACATATCTCTCTCTCTGTTGTCGTACATGAACATTCCACTTGGTATCTCATAGGCAACTTTTATAATTTAAAATGTCCCAAACTGCACACACTGTCTCCCAATTCTGCCATTCTTCCTCTTTTTTCCCCTAGTTCTCAAAATGGTTCTACTGTACTCCCAGGAGGGGGGAAAAAGCAGAAGTGAGATAGTCATTCTTGTCTCCTCTTTCACTTCACTCTCTCCTTATCTCTCTCAACTCCTGCTACTTGTCATCAAACCCAGATCCCTCCCCTGGTTAAACGTATCAATTAAACGTATTAGCCCACTTCTAATCTATTCTCCACAGTGAAGGTCAGAATATCACTAATTTGATCAGATTACTCCCATGCGTAAACTTTTCAAAGCCTCCCATTGACCTTGGTTAAACAATTTCAGCAACAAACAACATCCTGCCCGATCTGCTCCCATATTATCTCTGCAGATTTATCTCTCATTATTTCATTCTACAATGATACTGTCCAATATAGTAGCCACAAGCCACACATGGCTAGAGAGCGCTTGCGATGTGGCTAGTCAAAATTGAGCCGTACTATACGTGTAATTCACACATTGGATTTTTCAAACGTGGTACAAAAAAATGTAAACATGTCTAATAACTTTTCATATTGGTTACACGCTGAGATGATACGATTTTGAATATATTGGGCTAAATATTATTAAAATTAATTTTACTTGACTCTTTTTACTTTCTTAACGTGACTACTAAAAAATGTTTAATTACGTAGGTGATTTGCGTTATACTTCTACTGGACAATGCAGGTCTAGAACTCTATGACCCAGCCATACTGTAAGACCTGTTACTCCCTCAAATGTTGTGCTTTTCTCCTTGCTTGAAGTGCTTCCTCTCTTCTGCACATTTCTCCTTCCTTCTTCTGATCACCTCCTGCTTGTCCTTCAGGATTCAGTTTAGACATCACTATGAGGAGCTTCCCTGCCCCTTTCCCTTCGCAGACCAATTCTGGGTTAGCTCTGCCTCTTACACGCTCACAAATATAGCACATAGCTTGCAGTGTACTGCGCTTGTGATTTACTCATCTACCCCCAACCTATGTCTCCTATACTCAGCACTTGCTTGATTGCAGGACTGTGACTTGTTCAATGTAGTATCTTCAGCATCTAGCACATTGCTTGGTACAGAGTAGCTATGGAGTAAATACTAGTGAAATGGCTGCTGGAAATGAGTGCCCTGGACCCAGTACATGAAACATGGCTGATAATAGTATGTGTGGGAGGAGTTATGAATTAATTTTGTCTCTTCATCTTTAACCTGTCCACACCTATCAAACAACACCTCCAACCCTCTTGCTTCTTTTGCCTCCTGTAAAATTTTAGAACTTCCTCAGTTAATTCGAATGACGAAATGACCAGAGAACAAAATGATTGCAACCTTTGTCTTCTAAATATTTTTAAATTGCTTTACTGCTAGAAGATATTCACTGTGAGAAAAGTTACCTATTCGTTGGAAAACATTTTTATAGCATTTCTAAAGATCAAGTCTTTGCAGGAATTAAAATAAGACCTAAAATCAAGTCATTTTCTCTATAATCCTGCACTGCTGGCATTCACAGAGAAGTTTTGAGTACATCAGAAATTCTGGCACACTCACATTATAATTAACGTTTACCACGTTACTCTTGGTTAAAAGAAAAAATTAGTGTACGCCAAATATAAAAGCAGTAAGAACAGGCAGTAACTATTTTCTCAGTCTCCTCAGATATAAATTTTAAGTGACATCCTCAGTGTTCATCCAATTTGATCATTCTGGGTTTTTTTTTTTCAATGCTTTGAGGATTTTCATGGCACAGCCAAGAGTTTTATCTATTTGTGTTTTTATGAGATTAAAATGTCTAAAGGACTTATAAAGACAAATAACAGACCTCCCTTGAGGCACTACTTAACTGTTTTTACTGCTTTACTTCTACTTATTTACTTCTCAACACAGTGTTATGCCTATGTTCCCCACTCTGGTGAAATGGCTCACTCAAAAGTCGTTATCTGGGGCTGGCCCGGTGGCGTAGCAGTTAAGTTCGCACGCTCTACTTTGGCGGCCGGGGTTTGGATCCCAGGCTCGGACCGATACACCGCTTGTCAAGCCATGCTGTGGCGGCATCCCATATAAAGTGGAGAAAGATGGGCATGGATGTTAGCCCAGGGCCGGTCTTCCTCAGCAAAAAGAGGAGGATTGGCATTGGATGTTAGCTCAGGGCTAATCTTCCTCAGGGAAAAAAAAAACCATTATTGAATGGCAGTATGTGAAAGAGACACAGGAGCCCCTGAAAGTGCTCCCAATGGCCAAAACTGGAACACTTTGAGCAACAAAATTAATACAGTTTTGTATTACGACCCAAAGTATAAAATAAATATCCAGGAGTCCATACTGATATAAATAAATGATTAAATCAATTTAAAAATGGGGGAGAACAGACAAATATCCCATGCAGAGGAATTCCAAATAATTTATGTAGGTACTCCAGCTCCCCACCTTAAGTGTGGGCTAAACATAGTGACTTCCTTTCAAAGAGTGCAGTATGGGAAGGGGAAAAAATGAGTAACTTTACAGTGGGGACACCTGCCAAACGGTAACTCAGCCAGGTGAGCAAGGTCAATATCAACAGTGATAAATCATGTTGATAAATATATACCTTTGATGTAATGTGATTAAAATGGCACTTTACCTCTGTGGTCTTCCTCCCTAAAACCCGCAATCCTAGTCTAATCATGAGAAAAACATCAGGACCATTCTACAAAATAACTGACCAGTACTCTTCAAACTGTTAAGGTCAACAAAAACAAGGAAAATTTGAGAAACTGGCACAACCAAGAGGAACCTAAGAAGATATGACAACTAAATGTAATGTGATAACCTGGATGGGATTATAGAACAGAAAAAGGACATTAGGTTAAAACTAAGGAAATCTGAATACACTATGGACTTTAGTTAATAGTGTATCAATATTGGTTCATTAATTGTAACGAATATATCAAAGCAAAGTAAGATGTTAATATGAGAAACTTGGTGTTGGGTATATAGAAACTCTGTACTATCTACAATTTTTCTGTATGTCTAAAACTGTTCTAAAAATAGTTTATTTTTTTTAAGTCATCATTGATTCCTTATTTGCCAAGTCTTATTTCCTTTTTACAATCTTCATCCTGCACTGTACAATAATCTTTTCCTTGTGAAAACTCTCTCTCCCTTTAGCATCTTCAATAATACCTTCTCTGTGTTTTCTTCCTAATACTCTTTTCAAATCTCTAATACTGGATCATTCCTCTTCTTCTCATCCTTTAAGTGATATGTCCTAAGTTTCTACCTTTGACTGCTTTGTCATTATATTATCTCTCAGGGGGAAAGAAATCTCACCAATGCCTACAGCTTCAACTATGACCTTTATGTTGAACACTCCAAGATCTGTATTCTAAGCCCAATCTCTCTTTTAAAGGTCAGACCATATTTCCAACTGCTGAGTGGACATATCTACCTAAAGACTTTCAGAGGTATTGAACACAGTACATCCAAAGGAGAAACCCTCATTTTAAACCCTACTCTTGTGGTTTCTATTGTGTCGTCCATCATAGTTAAGAGCCTTATAATTTCCTCAGCCATCCAGTAGGATCCTTGCACATGCCCATGACTGTTTCCTCGACCATCATGATCCTCTCTATCTCATACAAATATTGTTTGATTCTGTTTCTACTGCTCCCTTTACTGTCACTGCTTTACTTTTGCTGAATAATTACCAATCCATCAATCAAACAGCCTTGGCTGACCTGTGGAGCCTGGAGGTGAGCCCAGGTGCAGCTGAAACCTTCAGTCCTGGTATAGACAGTGATATGGGATGTTATTGTTTTTGTGTTCCCTGGGAAAGAAAGAAGTATCCTCAGCTTGGAGCAAAAAATACCATTGTTTTGGGGGGCCAGGCCAGAGACTCAGGTTGATCCCCAATGGGCATGAAAGGCCGCTAACTGCCTCTGTCCACTTCCTATGTACAGCTTTTGAAGAAGGCTTTCCTCTATAATCTGGCAGTGCAGGAGTGCTGCAATATGAGATCCCTGTACCCGAGACCTGAAAACCCTTTGCCAACATTTCCCAAAGACAGGTCACGGTTTGCTGATTGCCACATGCCACTGGAAAAATTCTCCTTCGGCTTAACTGTGGCAGATCATTGCTGTCTAATCAAGCCATTAACTACTCCCCTCGCCTCATTTCCCTGTTAATAGAATCTTGATTTTATTGAGACAACATAAAATCATGTACACAGGGGAGGCTGAAGCTAAGCCCCAAATGGTAAATTTTTGCTTAGTCTGAACCAGGTAGTTCTCAAACTTTTCGGTTTCAGGATCCTTTTACACTCTTAAAACTATTGAAGACTGCAAAGTACATTTGTCTGTGTGAGTCATATCTATAAATATTTACCATTTTAGAAACTAAAAATTAAAAATTTAAATATATTTATTCCTTTAAAAATAAAAATAATCAACTCATTATATATTAATATAAATAATACTTTTATGGAAAAATAACTGTTTTTCAAAATAAGAAAAAAATTTTTGAGAAGTCTGCCTTAGTAGAAGATGTAGATTCTCATATCTACTTTGCATTCAATCTTTTGTTTTGGTTGAAATATATTAAGAAAATCCAGCCTCAATACAAATAAGTAGTTGAAAAAAGAAGTGTATCTTAATAGCCTCTTCAGATAATTGTGGATATTCTTTGATACTACACTGAAACTCAAAAAATGGTAGTTGCTCGAAGGTTAATTACCATGTGGAATCTGAAAACAGATCAATGAAATTTTATACTTAGTTACCCTTAAATCTTTTAGTGTATTTTGGTCTTTGAGTCTAACATGCATTGCTTATTGAGAAAATACTGGTTCACTGAGTTACACAGATCTTTCAAAGGCTGACACATTTCATCATACCATATCAAAAAGCACTTTTGTTAATATCACCACCAATATCATCAGAAAAATATTTAAGTACTGGAAAGCTGTCAGGCTCACAGTGGTGGATACAAGTTATCTGGCATTCTAATTTTCACCTGAAAGCTTGAATTTTATCATTTGCAACAAATACTGTCAGTTGTTTTCCTTGAAGTGACAGGCTCAATTTGTTCATTTTCAAGGAAACGTCTGCAAAATACCCAAGTCTCAATAACCATATTTTGTCAATCTTTCAAGTTAAGAAAAAAAAGTGTTCCATGAGAAAAGCGGCCATCTCAGCTCACAACTCAACCACACAATATGAGGCTGAGATAACAAAACCACTTCAGCATGTGCCAGAAGACAACGCAGACAACAGACCTCATAGGAAGGCCTGGCAGGGAAGAACACAATGACTATTAGTACATTTTGGTGTCACAGCCTTTATTTGCACTAAAAAACTGGAAGTGTTACCCACCACTGCTGCTTTTGCACCATAAGTGGAGGGAAAATGCAAATAACATCTGAGCATTATTAGGAGAAATGATTTTAACCTTGTGAACTCCCTGAAGGAATCTCAGAGCTCCCGTTTTCCATGAACCACTGCCAAGTGAAGCCAGTGCAATAGTCCGTTTCATTTTAGCAATTAGTTCTGGAATAAGTAAGTAACATAATTCTGGCCAGTAAGCCAAAGAGTCCTCTAGGAAAGATACATAGAAGATATGTAGAAGCAGAAATTTCTAACAAGATATGTAGACGCAGAAATTTCCCTTTTCTGCCCTCTGAACTTTGTCATCTACGTGGGAAACCTAGAAATAACCTGCCCAGGTAGAACAGCAACATACTGAATTTGGGAAGGTAGAAAGATAGAAAACATCTGGGCAAAATGATGTCGTCAAGTCGCTGAATTATTCAACTCTGGAAATGCCCTATCTCTAGAATCCTTGTTATGTGAGATGATAATTTTCCTTATTGTTTAAGTGGACTTTTAGACAGGTTTTCTGTTCCTTAAAGTTGAAAGCATCTTTACTCATATATAATCTTACACTTCCTGTCAATCCGTCACTATTCAAAAGACACTAAGATCCTGGTCACCTGAGTTTGATATATCCCAAACTCCCTGAAATAAGCAAGCAAAACAAAACTATTACCAGCCATTTAACAGTAGCTGGAAGGAGGCGTACCAAGTTGAACAACTAGAACAGGTGGATTATATGGAGGCAAATCTAATAAAAGACATAATTTTAAATTTTAGTAAAAACATGACAAGCCTTAAAAGGATTAGAATATAACACCAAAAATTCAGGGACTAAAAAACATTATCCCTGAATTATAGAGTAATCAGTATCAGAAAGTAACCAGATGTTCAGAGGCAAAAACCCTTGGAATATATCCAAGTGTCAAGAAATACAAATCACAGATTATGTAGTAGACCAATAGTAAAGTATTCATTATTCTGTGTTAACACAACCGGTGTTCTACCACCAAAGTTGGAGACGTGGTCATGAGTAACAGACGTAACAAAATATGTGTATTTGTGAATTGTCAGGTTACAGTAAAGAGTTCTTTTCAAAATAAAATAGGCCTATCTTTCGATACTTGAATGTGGATTTGAAGATTTCTAATTCAATTTTTTTTAACCTTTGATTATCACATGGTGAGATTCAGAAGGGGAAATACTTTAAATCAAAGAAACAAAGGTCTTGTAGGTAGAAAAAATTACTATTTTTTATTTTCTCCTGTCCACTTCCCCTGTGTGTCAGTGTAAAAGCAGAAATGGTCCACAGCTATTTGTGTCTTGCCAGATGAGAGTTCCTGCCTGTACAAGGGGAATCTAGTCCGTTGTATGAAGAATGGCTTTAGAAAAATAACATCTGTAAAAGTCAACATTCAACTGCTCTAATGTATAATAATTCTATAATTAAATGACATAAAAATATGTTTTAAGATCAAACATTAAATACCATTGAATTATTAACATTTTAATTCAGACTAGCTCTGGAATGAGGAGACATTACCGCATCAAGATCTATTATTTTAGTTTTCAGAATATAGAAGTGCTGTCTCTTTATCACCAGATGAAAAGACCACATTCTCAGGTAGAAATGGGTCTAAGTTGTAAGAGGATTGGATGAAACCATGATTCTTAATTCACATTAGCTGATGGAGTATTGCAATTGTTTGAAAGGAAGTAGATAGAATGAGAGCTGGGACCTTTCCTTGTATTTGACATTACCACTCAAATTCAACTTCACCAAAAAAGCTTTGATAAGAACAAACCATTGAACTTCTTTAGGCATAGCTTATCTCAAATCAAAAGCATGATGAAATTCCTCTTGTCTAACATCAAAACAAATATGGATAATACAGATCTCTAATATCTTTGGACAAAGAGCCTAAGCAATCAGGATCGTTACCCAAATTAAGAAGCACAGCCGTTGTGTGATGGAGCAGCTTCAGAACTGTGTTTTATAAAGGTAATTAGTGGTCTTATATATAGTAGTAATTGTGCATTTACTGAAGTTTTCCCTCCTGTGTCATAATCTAGTTGTTCTGTCCTTTATAGTTTATAAACATTGATGATTATATCCTTTAAATTTTGCATTGCTTTCTATCTTAGAATGTAGTAAAATTCATCTTGTATCGATAATATCGATACTTTTCCCACATCCCTATTGCAAACGGACATAGATGTTATATACCAGTAAATATTCTTAATCACAAATTAAGATTGCTTTCAAAGGCTATTTTTTTCAGAAATAACTCTAAATCAAAGACCCAGCAAGGATTAATCTATTTCCATTCAATAACAAGTTTTTTGAACCATCCTGAAGCACTAACAGAAAACAAGATATCAGCAACTTGTAAGTAAATTATAGTTAAATGAATTAAATTACAATTTCATCTAAAAATTCGGTCTCTTTTTTTTTTTTCTTTTTTTTTTTTGGTGAGGAAGACTGGCTGTGAGCTAACATCCATTGCCAATCCTCCTCTTTTTTGCTGGGGAAGATTACCTCTGAGCTAACATCTGTGCCCATCTTCCTCCATTTTATGTGGGACGCCTGCCACAGCATGGCTTGATAAGCGGTGTGTAGGTCCATGCCCGGGCTCCGAACCTGTGAACCCAGGGCTGCTGAAGTGGGGAGTGTGAACGTAACCACTACACCACCAGGCTGGCCCCCGGTCTCAGTTTTTAAAAAAAAAAATAAGTTCTTAAAACTTTGAAGTAATATTGTGTTTTGAGGGTATTGTTAAAAAGTTAACTTCAGCTTTTTTGAAGCAGCGGTACAGCTTTGGGCTAAGATATGTTTGGTATTTTACTTAGAGTTTGAATTTTTTTAATCAGAGATTCAATTTGAGATTTTAAACATAGATATCAAGTGAAATAACTATTTCAATTCTTCCAGCAATAGTGTGGAAATATTTCTTCTCCAAATTGTGCCTTTCAGTCAGGTGCCACAGGAGAGAATTACTTTCAAGTTATTGGTAGCCTTATTAGCCATCAGAAAAGAAATTTTGCCAAGTCGTTTGTATAATATAACTGCAAAGCACTTGCCATGACATACTGTGGAAAATATTAGGTGACAGAGACTCTTCCACCAATCTGGAACTGACACTCAGTCTGTGGCTCCATAGCTGTGATTGTATTCAGACGTAGACGTTGAGTTTGAACTCACTGCTGCTATTGCAGTCACCCAAGCCAAAGATGCTGGTGTAGAAGCAGTGTCAAGAGTAGTAACAGATTTGAGATATATTTTGGAGGTAGAATTGATGAGCCTTGGCTATAGCCTGGATAAGAGTTGGGGTGGGGGGGTGGTCAAGGATAACTCTTGGATTTCTGGTATCAGTAACTATATAGATGGAGGTATCTTTTACCAAAAGGGAGAAGACTGGAGGAGGGGCAGATTTGGAGGTGGGGGTGGGGATGAAGACTGAATAGTTTGAGATGTTTTAAGTCTGAGCTATGTGAGAGACATCTCAGTTGAGATGTCGAGTAGATAATGGGATATCCAGGTCAAGCTCCAAAGAGAAGTGAGTCAGGTAATCAATTTTGGAGTTGTCAGTGTGTAGTTGATATTTGAAACCACAGGACTAGATAAGGTTGCTCAAGAATAATTGCATCGAGGGCCAACCCCGTGGCTTAGCAGTTAAGTGCGCGCGTTCCGCTGCTGGCGGCCCGGGTTCGGATCCCCGGCGCGCACCAACGCACCGCTTCTCTGGCCATGCTGAGGCCACGTCCCACATACAGCAACTAGAAGGATGTGCAGCTATGACATACAACTATCTACTGGGACTTTGGGGGAAAAAAATAAATAAATAAAATTAAATAAATAAATAAAAAGTTAACGTTAAATGGGGCACACCTCGTTTAAAAAAAAAAAAAAAAAAGAATAATTGCATCGAATGTAAAGAAGGCCCAGGACCTCTGCCTGGAAAATGTGAGGAGCTGTCCTACCCTATTTTTACTAGACTAACTTCTCATGTATTTAGGTCTCTGCTGAATTTTTGCTTTTGTCAAAAGACTTTCCCTGACCCCTTAGACTAAACATTCCACTATGTCCTTATCCTGTTTCTTCAAAGTGCTTATCACAATATGCAATGAATTATTCATGATTATTTATTTTGTATTTATCTCTCCACTAGAAAGTATGTTTCCTGAGGGTAGGGGCCATTTGCTTCAATTTTATCCCCAGTGCCTGGCACGGTGCCTGGCACATAGGAAATACTAAGTAAGTATTGAGTAATGAATTGAAGTGGATGTGGATATTGATTGAATGTTAGATGAGCCTGCTGAGTGATAATGACAATTTAGCAATGGTTAAAATATAAATATATATATAACAATTGACGATATTAACCAATTACCGTTTATCTTGAGCCTTCGTAAGGGAAGAATAAATTAAATAGCAAAGGGTTCAGCATTTTAGTTTACTATTTCACTCTTTATGGAGGGTCTGCAATATGTGAATATTTATGGAGAACTTTGTTCAAAGTACAAACAATTCATTGGTTGTACAAGTGTTCTGTCATAAACTCCCAGAGTTTGGAGCCTGTGTTACTCATCTGTATCTCTCTCAGGGTTCTCCTATGTATGATGAAGAGCATAAATGTTTATTGTTACAATGTATACTTTATTTATTACATTAAAATGTTTCCTTATATGTTTCAGTGATAACTTTAGGAAACAAGGTGGACGTGACATTGATTTTGCTGATACTTTGCCATCTTACTCCAAGTGCCCATCTTTGTAAATGTTCCATATACCAGAAGTTCATTTCTAAAGTTTATTTTAATAAGTCTAACTCACAGAGATTTCTTCCACAAGGGACTTAATAAATTGTACACAGAGCAGACACTACCGAAAGTGAGAAGTCTGCAAAATGTGATATTGACCACAATCTGCTCCTGTCTTTGGCATTACTATTTCTCCCTAAGATAACCAGTGTTTTTTGCTGCCCCTTGGTATTTAGAGAGACTCTTTGCAACATCCGGCCATTCAGTATACTATGTACTTATGTACATTTTCTTTCTCTCAGACTTACTGTCCTGTTTCCAGTTCCTTCCTGGTCTTATTTCCTTTCATACAAGAAACTCTCTGGCTGTGGATAATAAAAAAATATTCTGAGACTCATAGAATGTTGGAATTGGCAAGTCCTTAGAAGTCTCTCTTCCCCCACTTTCAGCAACTCAGGTAGTTACATTATCTTCTGTTTTGTTAATTGGGGTAATATAATTGCCTTTAGGGTGTCTTGCTAATGGTGAGAAGCTGGTACTGCTCAAATCATATCACAGCCCTCTGTGTACACAGCAGGACGTAAACTGGCCACTTATTTAAATGAGCATGTGCACTGTTTACTCTGTTTTAAAATGAAAGATTGGACAATTATTGAAGTTGTAGCTGTTTTGTCTAAATAAATCGTTGTAGGTATGAGTCATCGAGGGATGTTTTTGTTTTGTTTTGTTTTAATGCAGATTTCTAGACCCACTGTTTCAAAATGTTTTGAGAGATGAATCAGGAATAAATTATCAAGTCATTATAGCAAATTGGAATTTACACATATTCCTGGTTAAAAACTCCTGATTTAGATCATTTCTTAGATAATAGTGAACCCTTAATTTGATACAGAAAAGTAATGCTTTAAAATACAATTTTAAGGCAGTCTTTGAGCTGTTGAGAATTTACTGATGCGTCATCATGAATTTATTTTCCCCAGGAAACGTAGATTAATGCTTTGAGATAAAAACAGCAAAGGAACATGGGAAGACATTTATGTGCAAGGAGAGAAATTATGTCTCCAGGCTGCAACTATTTATCAATTTTCCTGCCACTAAAACTTGCCAGCCAGTTTGTGAGCCTGAGATACAGATGAGTAATTCTGTATAGGAAAATCTTCTCTTTGGGGAAAATTTACTCAGGGAAATTATTACTCATTGATGATATTTTCCTGGACATTCTCTTCACTCTTATCTGCATTTTGTGCAGTTACTCACCAAGTGACCCTTTCTAAATTACTGCCTATGCTCTGTGATAAGAGTCCCTAAAATCTTCCCTAAAATCTAGAAGTGATTTGGTTTTTAAAAGGAAGCCCTTCTACTTTCATTTCCACAGAATTATAGAAGGCTTGTTTGAGGTTTTTTTTTTAAAGAAATAGTATGGATAAGTAATCATATTTTGTGGCCATGACAAAAAGTACTTGTATTATTTTCTCTTTTATATGTCAAATTAACATTTTGTTTATTACTCGCTCATCTCAGAGCTTCAGGAACAAAGCCACCAAAAAAGAAGAGGTAAATTGGAAAGCAGTCCTGCTATACCGTACAGTCAGACCGTCAAGACAGAATCTGATTTATTGCCGTCAGCTTCCACCATCTGAATCTGAGTGAGGCCTTCTTATCCCCAAGGGAGTCTGACAAATTTTAGGATTTCTGATCGTACAACTGCTATCTCTAGGGAGAAAATAAAGAGTACAGAACAGAAGAAAATATGAGAAGCTTTTCATCTCAAGATAGGGAAGGCTAGGACAGGGCCTCATTTAGAACTTTTAGAGGCCCGGAGCTCTGAAAAGATTCTGATTCCTCAGATACTGTTACATAAAGTCAGTACCAAGCTGTAAATTACCAAATGCAGAACTTACCTGCATACTTAAATTAAGAGCTTCTCTCCAGATTTTTCTGTTTATAAAAATGGATAAGTTTATCCTGGCTGAACTTTATTCAATTTTTGGTATCCCTGCTTTGCTGGTGTCGTGTCCATAGAGCGATCAAGGATAGGCAAAGACCTTATCTTAGATGTGCATTTTCCTTGCTCATGTCTCATCCCAATGCCTTGCACACAACAGGTACTTCATAAATGGGTTGGAGATGGGGACGGGTAGTGGCAAAGAAGCACTACCTTATATAACTGGATAATCAGAATAAGTTGTCAACAAAGTTTGCCTTACTGAACAAAGATTGTGACTATTCTTGAATGTATGTTACCAGCACCTTTTGAAATCGCCTTTTCAAAGTTTGCTATGTTATGAGTACAACTTTCAGGCTTCCCTTCTCCTAAGTAGGCAGTCACCGCATCCTGTATACCGCATCCTGTATCTGTAATACGTGGAAACAATAGGCCTTCTTTTACATATGGATACAACTGAAGGGGTCACCAGATAGTGACTGGTGAATGATCTCTCTCCTTTATTTTCTTCCTGACTATAAATTTTCAGGAAATGATAAAACTTTTATTTTAGATTTTGAGTCCTTGGTCTAATTTTTCTCAAGATATATGCCTAAGAGGGTGTGTGTGTGTGTATATGTATGTGTGGTTTTTTTGTTTGTTTGAATTTTGCTTTTCTTAACAAATGACTAAAACATCATTACTTTGATGGAATACTTTTGCGATGTTACAAGTATATTCACGATATTTTCAGGCTCTTTCAAAGGATAAGAAAGCAAGTTGCCGAGAAAGAAGACAATGTAAATAAAAGTAGACAATATAGTGTATTCATTTTGCCCCATTTAAAATTTGAAAATAAATCATTTTATAAAGCCGAAAGTGTTTTCATCTCTGGACCAAATTCTGTTTGAAAGGTAACACATGCAATTAATAGGTTGCCTTAAACTTTAGTTATATAGAGCCAAAATAAAAATTACTCTCGTTAAGATTGTGTGTGTACAGTACCGGTTATTTGCTTTACAGTAAATATTTAATTTAGTGTGGCCTCTCCTGTTTAAGAAATGTATACCAAGCCCAAAATACATTTATTTCCAGTACAAGAATCTGTCATTAACAAACAACCTATTTACAATAAATTATATAATACTGAGCAAGGTTGGAGTGGCGGGGGGGGGGGCGCGGAGGCTCTATGTTTTTATAAAAACTTATAAGGTCACTAAGGCAATTCTAAATGAACCTTAAACAGAAGTATTAATGTATAACTTACACTTACTGGAAAAAAAATCATATTATTGATAGAACAGTACACTCAACACCAATCATGTCGTGAAAACATATGCCGTTGTGTAATTTGGCAGAACAGCCCTGAATGCAATGGGCCTTTCTATTAAATGGATCTCAAATTCTATTTTAAAGTGACATCATTCACTTACATACTAAGCTTTCGCCCTTACTTTCCTCATCTCTCTTTCAATCATGTTTGCTCGGCTTAGCTGACTCAGTCTATGTAATCATTGCTTAGTGACCTTATCTCTGCGGATTCTCTAGCTAGTCCTTTCTGCTCATTCCTCAAGCCCAGACAACAATGATGTCCAAACTTTCTTTTGGGTTTTGATTGCAATTCACTTTGTCACATTTACCACAATTTCTCTTTCAAACACCTGAGTTCTCTTTAAACTCTAGTCCTTAGAAAATTACCTTGACCTGTGCCTGGGAGGCATGGCTGACTAATAACAGTTTTGGTATTGTCATCTAACTGCCTCAAACTGAAAATGTTCCCTCTACTAGGGAACCCAAAACAACTTCTGGGAATATTGGAATTCTTAAATTTAAAAGGAAAATTCTAAATCACTCATTTTCTAAAAAAGTGCAATAATAATAGTAAGAACCAATGTGATATAATGAAAGAGTACAGATTGGGAACCAGATAGATTTGAGTTTGAATCTCAGCACCACCATTTTCCAAGTAGGGGAAATTATTTAATTATCTGGGCCTCCATTTTTTCTTCTGTAAAATATTCCTTACATTACAGGGGTCTATGAAGATTTAACAAGATAATGTTTATAAAGCACCTAGCATATTTTCCTGTGCGTGGTTAAGTTGGTCATTGGATTTATTATGATCATAGGTAATTGTTCTATAAAAACACAATTAATTTTGTGATGCTTTGGATCCCTCCCCCCACCCCTTATCTGTTCTGTTCTCATCAAAGTCTGCCTGTTCATGTACAGTTACAAAAATCTACCTGTTTACATCTATCTTTCCAAGCCAAACTCTGTTCCAATGCTGGGTCACTTCCTACTTTAACTACTTCAAATTTATTCAGCCAGTTTGCACATCTCTGAATTGGTGAAAATTTTACCAGTAAAATGATCTTTTCGTGCTGGCCCTGCACTTTTTCTCTTTAATCCTACCTTCTGCTACTGCCAGCTCCTTTATCTGGAGAACTGGATCAAGTGATATGGGAACGCTTCAGGGAATGCTACTCCCTGTCTTACAGATAGCTTCTAAATTGGCATTGTTGACTTCTTCTACAAAGATATAAACAGCCCTTTGCCCCTGTGCCGAGGTCAGTACTAAGAAAACTAACTCCATCAAACACTATCTTCAAAGAAATCAAAGAACTCAAAATCCATATGGCAATCAATTGCCAATTCTAAATCTGCCTTTAAAAAACATTCAGCTGATTTCTAAACATGTTTTCTTGTAGTAGCCTTCTTTGCAAGTATTTTGCATTATTAAACATCTAAAAATACATGGTATTTCTACATATATTACATAAATAGACTACCTAAATGATGTATATTCTAATTTGCTTATCTGAGCAATTAAAATGTCACTCTTTTATTAAAATAAGTCTCCAATAAATACTATCATTAAGCATCATGCTGTCACATTCACTAGTGGCAGTCAGACAGCAGATAGTCCAAAGGAAATGAGTAAGCCCAGTGAACAATTACATCTTGAATGATTTTGATACAAATTAAAACTATAGATAATCCATATTCTACTTGAAAAATATGAAATCCAGACTCTTGAACTCTACTTATTTTTGTAGCAGGGACTCTCCAGTGGGGGGATCTCTGAGATACCAGACTCAGGGAGGGATTTGGGAGGATGGAGGGATTCAGGAAGTGGGACTATGGAAAGAGACAGGTTTGTGGCCGGCCCAGTGGCATAGTGGTTAAGTTCGCAAGCTCCGCTTTGGTGGCCCAGGGTTTGCAGGTTCAGATCCCAGGTGCAGACTCACACACGGTTCATGAAGCCATGCTGTGGCAGCATCCCACATACAAAATAGAGGAAGACTGGCTCCGATGTTAGCTTAGGGCCAATCTTCCTCAGCAAAAAGAAGAAGATTGGCAACAGATGTTACCTTAGGGCCAATCTTCATCACCAAAAAAAAAAAAAAAGAGGTTTTTCAAGAAGGTGGGTTTTAGAGTTGAGCAGTACCTGATACAGACCAACACTCAATAAACTTTGGATACATTCCTTTTTTCTGTTTCATTCACCCCATTTCCTTGGCCCCTAAAATAACGTCTTACATGCATTGTTCAAAATTAGTTATTGAATGAATGAGTGTCTCTTGAAGAGGCACTGATGGTGGAAATGACCTTCTAGAATAGGGATCTTATGACAGCAACTCACACAAGATGTGTGGTGGCTTTTTGCTGGTAGGGATCAGGAACTGGATCCTTAAGTACAGAGTGCTTGCTAAATAGAGGATTTCCTGTGTAGCTCTCCATGCTTTAAAGATTCACAAACAGAAGATTTCACAACCTCCAGACAACTTGAACTACCAAAGTTAACTCTAGTATTTAACCCTCATCTCAGGAAGTTTTGTCCCATATTTCATGCATATCAGTTTACAATTTGATCCCTTCTTCTGTTGCTCTGGACTTTGGGGAAACAGTTATTTCTATAGTGCCTTCATCTATTGTGAAGGAAGTCACCATTTGCCCTTCTTTTCTCCAGGCTAACTCAAGCATACGTGCATGCCTCAGCTATTATTTAATTATCTTGTTGCCCTCTGAATGTTCTCCAGGATTTTAATGTCTGAAGTCCTGGAGCCCAAGCTTGGACGTAATATGCTAAGACTGGCTGGTGGAGGCTAACGCTGAATTATTACTGTAAGATCACCTCATGCTTCCCATTCCAGTTTATATAGACTTGTGGCAGCTTTGGTTGTTGTTTTTGTTATTACATGCTCCATTTGCAAGTCCATCTTTTCCCACAATTTCTGAGGCAGTCATCTTTTGTACTGGGAATTCAGAGAGCTAAGTGATCATTCTTCCAGCTTCTGTATATGTAATTTCGTTCAAGTAATTACCTTGGGTGAGTCAACACTAAGTCTTCTCTTTATTTCTAAACACATCACAGTTTTAGCCCAGTGCCAGGCAAATGCAGACAGTCCAAATATAATATTAATATCTAAAACTCATTCTCTTTATTGTTGTCTCTCCATCCCCAAATTTGTTCCTCCTCCTAAGTTCTCTGTCTGGGTCTCAGCACCACTCCATGCCTTACTTTAAGGGATCAATCATTTTTTATTCTATCTTCTCTCTCACTAGCTACAGCTAACTGTTTTCCAAGTGCTGCAGAGTTTACCTCTTGAATATGGCCCTTCCTCTCTGTTTCACTCTACTACCTGGGTTCAGGTACTCAGCATCTCTAAACTGGACTACTAGAATAGCTTTTGGTTTCTCTCCTTTAATCCATCATTCTCTCCTTTCTTGAAACACTTATGTCATTTTTTTGCCCTAAAAAATATCACACTATCTCCATTGCTTAATGTGCATTCATGACCCTGACATCGCCTGCCTTTGCAGCTGCCTCTCTTCCTCCTGCGTTCCTCCCAAATCAGAGCCTACACCAAGGATGGCAGATTGTCAATTTTGATTAATTTTAATTAATTAAAACAGTATGTTTAGGGCTGGCCCTGTGGATTAGCAGTTAAGTGCACGAGCTCTGCTGCTGGCGGCCCAGGTTCGGATCCCGAGCGCGCACCGACGCACTGCTTCTCTGGCCATGCTGAGGCCGCATCCCACATACAGCAACTAGAAGGATGTGCAGCTATGACATACAACTATCTACTGGGGCTTTGGGGGAAAAATAAATAAATAAATAAATAAATGAATAAATAAATAAATAAATAAATAAAAAACAGTATGTTTTAAGGTCAGGTTGGCCATGTCTACCTTCAAGAGGTGGTGGTAATGACAGCATCTATGTCAAAAACTTGCTATCCATCTTGATACACAGATTGAATATTTAAATTTCCCTAACCCTTCATTTGCTTTGGTACCCCATGACTTTTTATTTCCCTAGAATTGGTCTCCTAGAGACAAGTCTTGTTTCCCTTTCTCAATGCTCTCAGTTATCTCTTTAAAAAATTATTTAATAAATGGTATTTTGAAAGTGGATGGGCATACAAAACAATCAGATCCATATCTTACATCATATACCAAATGTATGTGAAAGACCAAAGACTTAAATATAAAAAGGCAGAGCTATATATGTTCCAAAATGTAACATGGAAGAATTCATTTATGGTCTTGGAGTGGGGAAGACCATTCTAACTGTAACTTAAAATCCTGAAATCGTAATAGAAAAAATGATAAGTTTAACTCTATCAAAACCAAAATCAACTGTAAGTTAAAAACAAACAAGCAAACAAACAACAAACAAAACCTCCACAACACTGTAAGCAAAGGAAAGATTGGGAGAATTATTAGCAACTCATATCAAAAAAGTGTAATATCAGGGCCGGCCCCGTGGCGTAGCGGTTAAGTGCTTGTGCTCTGCTGCTTGGTGCCCGGGTTCGGATCCCAGGCGTGCACCGATGCGTTACTTGTAGGCCATGCTGTGGTGGTGTCCCATATAAAGTGGAGGAAGATAGACACAGATGTTAGCCCAGGGCCAGTCTTCCTCAGCAAAAAGAGGATTGGCATGGATGTTAGCTCAGGGCTGATCTTCCTCACACACGAAAAAAAGTAATATCTTTAATACATAAAGAGCTTTTAGAAATCAATAAGAAAATTACCAACAACCCAATATGAAAATGGGCAAAGAATATGAAAATAGGAAGTTTACAGAAAAAAATATAAATGACTCTTAAACATTTCAAAAGATGTTTAACTTCACTAATAATAAGATCCAAATTAAAACTATTAAGATATCATTATTTTTACCTATTAGATCTGAAAAACATCCAAAAGGTTGATAACACACTATTGGGGAGGCATTAGGGAAAAAGGGGTTCTCATATATTTCTGGTGAGAATATAAAATGTTATAATACTTATGGGAGGCAATCTAACAATATCTCTGAAAATGACAAATGCATATGCTCATGACTAAGCCATTTGTCTTCTGGAAAATGATCTTAAAGATATACTTTCATATTTGAAAAATGTCTAAAGTACAAGATTATTCATTGTGGTACTGTTTGCAATAAAATATTGTAAGCAACCCAACTATTGGGAACTTAGGAGTTAATATATCCATATAACAGAATAATGTTCAGCTTTAAAATAAGTTTTTTCTTATGAAAAAATAAGAAAGCTCTCTCTGTACTGAAATGAAAAGAAATACACAATACAGTCATGCATTGCTTAATGACAGGGATACGTTCTGGTAAATGTGTCCTTAGACGATTTTGTCTTTGTGTGAACATCATAGTGTATAATTATACAAACCTAGATAGTATAGCCCACTACACACGTAGGCTGTATAGTACTAATCTTTTGGGACCACCATCATAGAGGCAGTCCATCGTTACAAAAACATCGTTATGCAGAGCATGACTGTAAACTGTTAAGGGGAAAAAGCATGGTTCAGAGGTGAAAATACAGTGCTTGGCATGCATTTGCTTGGACATGCTTAGAAAGACTCTGAGGCTAGCCCAGTGGCATAGCAGTTATGTTTGCGTGTTCTGCTTCAGCAGCCTGGAGTTCCCTGGTTCGGATCCTGGGCACGGACCTACTCACTGCTCATCAAGCCATGCTGAGGCTGCGTCCCATATAGAAGAATTACAATGCTACAACTGTGATACACAACTATGTACTGGGGCTTTGGGGAGAAAAAAGAAAAAAGAGGAAGATTGGCATCAGATGTTAGCGCAGGGCCAATCTTCCAAAAACAAGACTCTGAAAGAATACACAAGGGGCCGGCCCCGTGGCTTAGCGGTTAAGTGCGTGCGCTCGGCTGCTGGCAGCCCGGCTTCGGATCCCGGGCGCACCCCGACGCACCGCTTCTCCAGCCATGCTGAGGCCGAGTCCCACATACAGTAACTAGAAGGATGTGCAACTATGACATACAACAATCTACTGGGGCTTTGGGGAAAAAATAAATAAATAAAATTAAAAAAAAAAAAAGGATACACAAGAAACTAATAGTTGGCACCTCTCTGTGAACCTGAGTGGTTGGAGGATAAGGGTAGGATGATTTTTGATTGAAAAAATTTTAGTTTCTTTTAAAAATCATGCAAATGCTACAGTTTTCTCTATCTAGAATATTCTTCACCCTCATTCCCCATCTCCACCTCGTTATATACTTTTCAGACATCAGTCATTTCCTCAAAAAGACTTTCTTTCCAATTTGGAAAAGTTCAGATTCCCTTATGTCTTGGTTAAACCCTGACATTTGCTTTCCTAAGTCATTTGTGGATGTCTGTCTCCCTCATTTGTGAAGCTCCTCGAGGCAGAGAGGGAACACGTCTGTTTTTGCACGCCTACCAGAGCCTGGCCTGCGTGGCACACCAGCTCTATGTGAATGTTTGTTGAATGAAGAAATACATGCTCAGAGCACTATGTGGGGGCACTGTCTGCGAAACCACAGGGAAAGATAAAAGAGGTGAGACAATGTCTGCCTTTAGCTAGTTTATCAACTAGGGAGGTTAACATAAATATACATGTAATTATAGGCAAAATGTAGTCATTGCCTTAGGGGTTACAAATAAAGTTTATGGCATTTCCAGCAAGATGACTGTCAGAAGAATTTTTTAAGTGTATTATATATCTGAAAAATGCAGTATATTTGAAGAGGGGTTTTGAAAGACTGTTGTGATTTCCTCAAGAAAGGGCAGGGTATTTAATTTAGAAAATCGAAAGCCTACAAGGGCCAGGCAGGGGATGCATATAAATGAATGGATTGCCAAGTGAAAACTGATTAAAAACAAGATCTAGAGGTTCCTAAACTTGGCTGCATATTAAAATCACCTGGGAGATGTAAACGATCCCCATGCTCAGGCCATAACTCAGGCCACTTCAATTGGAAACCCATGGTGGAGTGGGGGGTGGGGGTGGGAGGATGGGATGGAGGTGGAACCAACGCATCTGTAGTTTTAAAAAACCGCCAGGTGATGACACTGTGGACCAGCAGCACTCTCCTCACCTGTCACTTGTTAAAAATGCAGAATCCCAGGCTGCACCCTGGACTTAAGAGTCAGAATCTGCATTGTGACAGCACCTTGTGTGACAGTGATTCTTGTGTCCGCTGTCAAGTTTGAGAAGTCCTGCTCTAGAGAATATGGTCCTCTTCCGAGGGCATGGCCATTCATCAGGTAGTATCAGTGTTTCCCTGAGGGAACGCAGACCCACTAGTTGTAGATATTTTAATTTTTCCATTTATACTCCTGGCAACAACTGAAATAATTGAAATCAGGTGGAAGCCGTCAAAAGCTGACTGGGACCTCCCAGTTTGCTAGAGAAGGAACGGTAATTAGTGAAGTTTGTCTAAAGCTTAGGTTGTTTTAAGACAGAAGTTTTTCAATGTGGATTTTTGCTATTTACTTAAAAAAAATTTTTTTTTTTTAAGCAGCTAAAGCATCCCTGCCAACAATATCATCCAGCAAAGTTCAGGATGTAACGCCGCTCTCATTTAGGTGGGTGGGGGTTTTGGAGCACCACCAGCTCAGCAACTCTTCTCCCCAACTCCCTTAAGCAAAATTTAAAGAAATTTCTTAGAAATAAAGCTATCAAGGTTTGGAGGGCTTGGAATGCTTATTTAAGTAAATTGGGTAAATCTCATTAATTTTGCCAATGTCAAGTCACTCAGTATTTTTAAAGCCAGGGTTATAACTTCAATACAAACAAGAAAGAACACTTGCTCCCTCATGATCTGGTTGGAAATGTAAGTGGCACAAAGAGAACAGTTGAAGACTTCTAACCAACAAATATTTGTCGAGTTCCTACTATGTATCAGGTGCTATTCCAAGTCCTTTAACTTCATCCTTTCCATGGTACCCCAGGCCAGCCAGCCTGCCTCCAGGAAAATTGATGTCATTGCTCCTAGAATGAATGATCTCACAAGACAGAAGTGTGGATGAGTCAGAGCGGCCCATGGCTCCAACTGGAAACTGTCAGCAGCTCAGGAGCATTGTCTTTGAAAACTAAGGACCACTGAGATTGAGGGCAGAACAAAGGGTGGAAGGGAGTTCAAAACAAGTGAGAAACACCCCAGAAGGTCTCTGTCTCCCTACACTGTTAAAGAGTTTGACAATTGTTACAAAATTTAAAATGGCTTTCAAAGAATATATATCGGCAACCATTTTCTCTTGCTCCCACAACGCTAATATGATCTGTCATTCTTTTTTATGTTGTTGCACTGTGTAATATTTTGATCTACCTTTGCTGATATATAAAATCAATGGATAAATATACAGATTAATTGCAAACGAAAAATCAGTCTAAAGCCTTCATCTGCTGAACCTCCACTTACTAAAATATGCATAATTATTTCTGAAACACACTAGGTATTTTGTAAACAATCCATAAGAGCCAAAATCAAAAACTTCACAGAGTGGGTTTCTGTAAGAAGCTTTTTTAAAAGAAATTTCTAAGCACTTTTCAAAATTTTAAATGCTCAAAGAATATAATCACTGAGAACAACTGTACTATTCTCTTTATAATTTTATAGTGCACACATTTATGTTGTTTTGATACAATGCTCACGTTTGTTTGTGAGATGTACACAGCATAGTGAGAGGAAAAGAAAAAGTCATGTATTAGACACGGCACACAGGACAAAAAGGAAAATAATTCTCCTTTTGAGCTAAAAAGAAAGAAAAATAATTACTATCATCAAGGAGGAAGAAAGGAATCTCTGAACAAGAAATAAATATTTTCTCAGCAGTGAGTTAGGGGTTTTGGGGATGGGCTGAGGGAATAGGAGGGAACCAGGTAGGAAAGTATTGCTTATGGCCCCTGTGAATAGAACTTCCATTTATGTAACAAATCAGTCCACTTACAGGACATGCTGAACTTCACCTATTGGGAGGTAAATTCAGTCCCTTTCTCCTTTGAATGAATGGGGAAGGCTTTGGGCTGGCCCTCTGCCTCCCACCACAGGAATGTGTGCTATCTACAGAGTTGTTTTGAAACCTAGAGCACTTCAAGGAGCTGTATCAACATTTCTCCTTCTCCTGAACACTGAGCCTATTATAAATGTCGAATGTGAACCTTGAACAAGTTAACACTATCATAGGAACTCGAAACCAGCTCTAGCTAGTGGTTCTTTTTAACAGAATCATAATTTATGTTTTTATCACTTCAGCCTTTTTGAGCCCAGAACTATAGAGCTAACAAAGGGCTATTTCCTGACAGCTTAATACAACGCACGTTTTAAGGAAAGCCTGAAAGTTGGTCTTGGCCTGTCAGGATAGAGAACTCTTTCCCAGATGAAGCTGCTAATGTGGTGTTTAAGAAAACTTAGGAGCCTCAAAAATGTCCTTCCAAGCAATGTGATAAATGCCAAGCCTTTTATATACTTATTATCTAATGCATTTCTATGGCCATGGCCCTTCAACACAAATATTTATCTTTTCTCTTTCAACTTTGGCCTATACTTTCCATTCTGTCTTTAAATAAAACTGCTTCCAGCACAGCACATGAGCAGTGAGGTAAAATACTCATCATGGAAGCTTCACTCAGCCAGCCCTGAACATTGCAGAGGAAAGTCAGGCAAATTCTAACCATATTTTAAACTTCTACCTGTGATTGTTAAAAACTGGAAATTGACGAGTACTTTTTTCTTAAATTAACTCTTTTTGGTTAAAGAGTTGATCTCCAGAACTTGGCTTGCCATGTTTGGACAGCCATTTGTCACTATTTTCATAACATTTGCAATTCTACAGTACAAAGTGGCTACTCTTAAGAGGTTCTATGGCTTGATATGATTTGATTTATCAAGGAGCCTCTCAAACTTCATTTGGCATGTGCTTAATTGAAAATGACTGTAATCTGATTTCAGATGTTGAGCGATGATGTTAAAAGAATGTGTATATTTCCCCATAACTAAACAAACAACGCAATTTAAAAAAAGCCAGCATTTCTAAAATGAACACACAATTAAAAAAACTATCCTTAATCTTAATGATAGAAAGAAATAAAAATCTCTGTAATAAAAAATAAACTGTTGAGCAAATAATTTGCTAAGTACCATGCCCTGATTATTCTAAATTGACCGATTTCTTGGGTGATCTATAAATAGAAATTGAAAAGAGATAGAGTTTACGTAATTGTCTAGATAATTTATTAATGTAGAAGATTCTAGGGCTCAAAGGAACAAACTTGAATGTCTGATGACTTTCCACATTTGAGGAAGCACATTGAGTAACAACAACAGCAGAAAACTCTAGGGGAAGTAAAATAAGGAATCAAAAGGTCCGAGTCAGCAATGGAGATTACTAGTAACAGTGCACAAGACGGCCAACACTTAAAGATGGATTTCACTGTTTTCCTCAGCCTTTGGGATCGGTTCAAGAGTTTGGACTCTTCGTGAAGTTAAAAAAACAAAAAATTCTTTTAGGAAAAATACTTCAAGTCAACCAAACTTCCTAGTGAACTTGGCCCTCAACTTCTGAAGGGGATAAGACAAAGCTCTTTAAATAATTTCCAGAGGGCATGGAGTATTTCCAAAAGTGAGCTAAAGAAGTCTGTAATCATGGAAGCATTACTTAGCCACTGCAAATTAACATGATCAGATGCTTCTATAAAATGGGAGTTATGAGTTTAAGGCTTTATACTAACATGCCTATACATTTCCCCCTCTCTCCCTCCCTCTCTCTCTTGCTTCCTTCCCTCTTTCCTCCCTCCCTCTTGCCCTCTCTTTCACTTTCTTTTTTTTTTTTAATTTGGAAAATAGGGTTTTTATTGTTCTTTGAATCCTGGTGCCAAAGTAACCTGAAGAACTACCTGGGGCAGGATTAACTGAGTGCCTGCAAATCCTCTCCACAATTCTATTCATCACAACTTCCACAAAGAGAGGTCCTGAAAAAAATTAAGAATTTCCATTGGAGATGCTCAAGACAGCTTTACATAAAATAGATGAATAATGGAAACAACACAAATATTCATCAACAGGGAAGGATAAATTGTGCTATATTCATGCAACAGAATACAACATAACAAAAGAACAAATTATTGATACGTAGAACTGTATGAATGAATCTCATTGACTTAATTTTGATCAAAATAAACCAGACACAGAAAAGTACACAGTTTATGGTTCCATATATATGAAGTTCAAAATCAGGGAAAACTTAGATGTCAGAAGAGTGTTTACCAGGAAGGGGTTACTGATTGGGAAGGGACACTAGGGTGCCTTCTGTGTGCTGAAAAGGTCCCAGATCTTGATCTGGTTGAAGTAGACAGGTATATCAACGTATAAAAATTCATTGAGCAAATTTGTGGACTTTACTGTATGTATGTTATTCACAATTTAAATTTTTAAAAATGAAATTAAAAGAAAATTCACAGTGGAGGAAGAAAAAACAAGTTAGAAAGCCACAACCTGAATGCCAATGGGTTCAACAAAGTGAAAGAGATAGTCCCATGTAAAAAAATACAGAGAAATAAACTTTCACCCAGGGGATAGATGAATGACCAACCCAAAGAACCTTTTAACATTCCCTACCTTATCAGGCATGGAATGTGGAAAAAGGAAGGGAATAAAGAATGATAAAGTCTCCCCAAAAAACTAGTAGGGTTTGGGGGCTTCGGTTAAGTTTTAGAATTTCTTTGTTAGGGAAGTCTCCTCAGTTAGTACCCTGACTCTCTTTTGAGGAAGATTGTTGCGAAGAGTGACCAGGAGGACAAAGAGGAAATTGACTATCTGGGTTTCAGGTAGAGAATTAAAGTCTGGCCTCAAGTTTACTTTCTTTATTGTTCAACACAGCTCAACAGAATGGGAAAGGAGGGAGGAGGGCTGTGGGCAGAAGTGCTGTCCAGGGATGAAAGGGGTGCACATGGTTGAAATTTCCTTTGTGTTCTATGTGAAAAACCACATAATGGATCTGGTAGACTGGGAGCAGAAGGGCAAGAAACCCAAATATTTAATTTTAGTCAAACTCTCTTGATATAATTTATGTGCTCTTCTTTTTTATAGAACCCTGGCAAAACAAATCCATAGCTTCTTAACCACTTCTCCTTTCTGCAGGCTTTTTAGAAACACCATGGATCCTTTTCTCCCGTTCTCCTCCCTCCGGAGCTCCCTAGCCCTGACAGATCATTTCTAACAGAGAGGCTGTGACTGGTGGTGAGTGTGTGCAAGGGTTGTGGCCTGGCTCTTGAGCTGCAGGCTCGGGCATTCCTACGCTGTCTCTGAATTTTTAACCACTAGACTGCTGCCTCATTCACCACCCAAAGTACTGCCCATTACTAACTACCCGGCTGCATTTATGAAATTATTTAAAAAGCCGAGACCAAAATTAATGGAAACAATTATGGACAATGCTAAACCTGAGCATTTCATTTAAATAATGTATTCAAGGGGAGAGGGCACCTAAAAATTTAGGGCTTATCTATGTGTTAGGTGTTGTATATATATTATCACACTTAACCTTCGTGACACTTCTGTAAGCTAAAAATTAGTGTCCTCACTTTTAAGTAGAAATCTCAGGCTTCAAGGAACAGAAGTATGCTCAGCCAAGGTTCAAGCCCAGGTCCACCTGACTCCAAAATCATTTCATCTCACTGTTGCTCAGGCAAGGTGCTTACTCAACACACAAAGAGCTTAATTATTCTCTCATCCTAAGAAAAGAACATATATAGTAATTAAATCAGCTAAAATAGATGGTAAGCTCTTGAGGGCAAAGGCTGATTACTCATCTTTTTGTGTGACAGAGAACAATAATACCTCAATGTGTTAGGTGCATACTTCCAAATAGGTGCACATGAGATAAATGTTGACTTTTTAAAAAAAATTACACACATACACAGCACACTTTCTCAAAGCATGTGTAAGCATCTACATCATTGGTTGTCATTATGGACTCAAACTCCTGCAGAAAAAGTAAAATTTACTCATTTAAGTAAAAAGTCAAGTCAGTAAAAAGGATGGTTTAAATGCCAAATGATAACACAACCCAAAGAATAAAAAACATGGGTACTGAATTACATTTGCTGGTCTTTTAAGCTCAAAAGGCACATTGGCTAAGATTTCTGTTTATACCAGGAATAACAAGCAAGCATAAAGCCTTTCATGGTATAACTGACCCTAAACATGGAACCACCTCAAAGAAAAGAACCTGCAGGTACAAGATGTTCTGCTCATACAAGATGGAACCTACATGAGCAGACTAAAATCCAACTATTTGTAAAATTACACTCAGATAACCAGTTCTTGACACCAAAGAATCCAAAAGCTGACTGAATACTTTTTCTTTACTTTTCTCCCCCATTTCATTTCAGTTTACGTGGAAGAAAAGCACTGAACAAGATTAAATTCTTAATGCCTTATTTTTTCTGAAACTTACAGTCTGAAATTAGTTTATTTACATTTATTTATTTATTTATTTTTGTGAGGAAGATCAGCCCTGAGCTAACATCCATGCTAATCCTCCTCTTTTTGCTGAGGAAGACCGGCTCTGAGCTAACATCTATTGCCAATCCTCCTCCTTTTATTTCCCCAAAGCCCCAGTAGATAGTTGTATGTCATAGTTGCACATCTTTCTAGTTGCTGTATGTGGGATGCCGCCTCAGCATGGCCGGACAAGTGGTGCGGTCGGTGGGCGCCCGGGATCCGAACCTGGGCCGCCAGTAGCGGAGCGCGAGTACTTAACTGCTAAGCCACGGGGCTGGCCCAAGTTTATTTACATTTAAATTGTCAGAATTTGTTACTGAAAGAATTGCACCTGTGTCTTTGGTTGCTGTATTGTTAATGAGTCTTTGCAGTTAAAGACATGCAGAATTCTAAGGTCCTGTTCTTTCATATTGACTTTTTACTAGTAAAATTCTCAGTTTGCTGGATGTTGAGTAATTCAGAATTTAAAGTTATATCATAGAATAAAAGCACTTCCTGCAATAACAGAGGCTCACTTTGCTTTCAGGTGGAATTATCCAGGTTTTCAGGTTTGTGATTGCTGTGTTTCTGCTTCAGAATTATCTAGGATGAGTTTGCTTGTGATCCTAAATTCACTTGTAAGTAAGAAGTTAATCTCCATTATCTATAAATATGTCTGGTTAGGTCCATTTCTGAGATTATAAGAAAAAAAATCAGAATTTCTTTCTTTCTAGATTTTGTCTCCCTTATTTTGTTCATGTTAGTTAGTACAGTAAATGGACATTCCTGCCATTTTGATAACTTATACCTATGCGCTGTAAATATTTTCTTCATTATTCCAAATGTTTTCTCTGATTGTTTACCTTTGTGGTTCGCCACATGTTTTAGAGTAGTCAATATCTACATTGGCTCATTTTTTGGGAGCCAAATACCTCTTTTCAATCATTTTGGGTTACTTCACAGAACAATCTCCAACTGACTCCTGCATAAAACCCCTTGTCCACGTTATGGTTCTTAAACTAATCTGTCTTTGCACATAAATCTCCTTCCTATTCCTGCCTCTCCATTTTTAATGCTTCCTCTAGTCTCAGCCTTCTCTTAATTTTAATTCACAGTTTTTCTATTCCTAAATTTGAATTTACATTATTTCTTCCTTTTGATTGGTATCCACTTTGTTCTATTTTAAAGTCTTTAAATTTTCTACTTTTGGTCCCCATTGAGTCCCCTGCTGATGCCAATTCATTAATACACCAAAGATTAATTGCACAGCACACCCCCTGAATGTGACACTTCCTGGTGTGTGTGTGTGTGTGTGTGTGTGTGTGTGTAGGCATATCTGTCATTCATTGTACTGATCCCTCTACTACTGAAGACAATGTTGCCCAAAAATGAAATATTAAAATAAATGTTCAGCTGTTTAGCCAATAGCATATATGTTGCTAAGTAACTATACCATTAAAAAAATAGTAAATAAATGAAACTTACCCTTTAAAGATTTCAGTAGATGATTTAAGATCTTTCCCTTTTTATTTCAGCTCAATTCAATTCAGGTAACAGTTATAGGAGCCTGTCAGGTCCAGAGGCTGTGGAGACCACAAATAGAAGGATAAAGCAAGTCCCTCCTCCTAAATTTACATTCATTTAGATTAGTTGGAGTGCTAGGGTTTTCAAACCCCAAGCTTTCTATAAGATGTTTTCCTTGAAGAGTGAGTACTAACTGTTTTCCCCAGCCCTCGAGGATCTTAGCTTCCTCCCCTTTTAAAGCTTCAGGTTGTTCTTCAACTATTCTTTTTATGTTGTATAAACCTTCAAGGGTTTATATCCGACTTCCATCTTTAATGTATTTTAATTCAGCTTTGTAATGATATATATATGCATTCATGAGCTCATCTTCCCCTCAGGACTCACACAGGTAGCAGAGATTAAATTGGCATTCTTTACTACCTCCTGGCAATTGCAAGTCTGACTTCATGAATACCTTTATTTTTGCTCTTGCATCCAAAAGTTTCGGAGAGAGTGTGATTACTTGATTAAATAAATAAAACAAGGTCTTTTGGACTGATCCTTTATAACACGACTATAGTAAATGGGCAGCACACACGTTCCGGCTTTTCTTCTGCTTTACACGCTCCCCCCTCCAACTTTTTTATTCCTTGAGTGATCCCTTTGAACTCAGGAAAGGTTTGTATCCCTCTCTCATAGCACGCATTAGGTATATTCTGTGAATAGACGGTCTACCTCATTGGCCCTAGGCAGAACAAAACATTTTGCATTTGAAGAGAAAGAAAAGTATTTTCCCTCCCATTACTCTCTTATTTTGGCAGGGAAGTGGGGATGGAAGAGAGAGGTGCGAGTGGGAGAGAATTAATGCCCAAAACAAGCCAGTGAAGCTCGATCCAGCTGTCTGTGCCACCTTCAAGGAGGTCATGGTCTGGAGGAATTCTTAATTGAAATGATGTCATATACCACCTCCTATCACCAACTTCCCAGATATTCGCCCCTCCCCCTCCCCCAGCTGCAATCTCCTCCCTCGTTTAAATAATCATCCTACTCTATAATACAGTCATTTCTGTATTGTCTCGTCTCCCCTTTAAGATTCTGCCACTCTTTGTTCTCTCTGCCTATAGCACCTAGCCTGGTCCTAGGCTTTCAATAAATGTTTGTGGAACTGAAATAAATTGCTTGGCTTTGCTCAGAGTCCCTTTTTCCAGCATGTGGAAAAAGTCATCTCAGTTGATACCTTCGTCTTCACCACACGCTATTAAGGTATGTGACCAAAAACAACACACAAAAAAAGTACCATGGTTGACTTTTAAACTGCAGCATAAGAAATTTTAATTATTTTTTCCTGAAAGAGCTAAAGATGAATGGTTCTTCGTGTTTGGTGGTATAGGCCTCAAGATGCAGACAGAAGTGTTCTTGTGATTTTAAATACTTTCTGGCTAGCATGGATAATAATCAAGGGTAATCAAAATACATTATGTGTAACTTTCACAAGTTTATAAAATAAAATACAGCTTAAACTCGAGCTTGTCTTCAGCCATATCTACACAGTGCACAGGATCACAAAAAATGCAGTGAATCACTGGATTGTATGTCTCTATGTTACCCCACATTTAGATCTGGAAAAGCCACAGACTAAATTGCCTTGATTTTGTCATCTGCAAAATTGGGCTGAGCCATGGGAGGGAGAGATAGAGGAGGGGAATTGACAGCCATGTGGCGCACCTGTGTACCCAACTCTGTTCTCACAGAGGCAGGGAGCTACCAGGCTGTCAGCAGTGAGGCAGAGGGATGAGAGCTCGTGTTCTGTTGGTAGGAGGTTGGTGTGTCAGATTGGTTTGTGAAGGGATATTAGGATTTTAAACAGAAGATCAAAATATCCTGTTATATCTGGGTCTTGTTATAAATAATTACTATTATAGATTTTGAATCTCTTGGAATTAACTTATCTTTATTTCTTCCCTGTCGCCTAGGCTTTCACACATATGTTTAAATGAAGAATTTTAACAGCTATGTGATTTGCATACATTGAAATGCTATATATATCATCTTAAATAATTACCATAATGTTCTATCAGCAAGTAAATACTAGTAGCATAGATATTTATGAAATTGGCTATGAAAATTTGTTTGATCATTTGCAATGAGAAAATGTCCTAACATTTCTGACATTAGGGTCAAGGAGCAGTTGCCTGTGCTTTTTCCTGGGAGTGGCTGACATTCCCAAACAGCCGGGCCTCCGAGCCGCCACGACAGCCGTTTCAAAACTGGAAAGCTAAGAAGGTTGCCATTTTAAGGGATCCTAAAAACTTTGGGAAAAAAAATCCCACCAAAGACTGAGCATTGTTCGCTGTGGAGCTGCATAACCGCACCTTTCATGCCTTGCTGAGGGTGGGAAACAGCCCGCATCCGGCCCAAGGACACAGAAGCCATGCGGTAGATAGCTCTGTGCCCGTAGTGTGGAGAGTAAGCACCAACAGGGAAGCAAAATAAGGTAATGGACATGGAGGCTGCGATTTACTAGATTATAACACAGGCAGAACCAGAAATCCTACACCTTCTGGAAAGACCAAATGTAGATTGGGCCATGAGATCCGGGCTAAGCTCTTTCGCCATCTCACTGTGTTCAAGATGAAGGCATGTTAGCTCAGAGCTGGTCTTCCTCAGCAAAAAGAGGAGGATTAGCACGGATGTTAGCTCAGGGCTGATCTTCCTCCCAAAAAAAAAAAAAAGATGAAGGCATGTTTAATAAGGTTTAAGAGTGTGATGTCTGGGGGCAGATAGACCTGGGTTCGAGTCCTGGCGTTGTCATTTATTGTGTTAGTTATACAACCACCACCACCACCCCCATACCCAAGTCTCAGTTTTCTTATTTGTAAAATGGAATAATTATACCTACTTCATAGGGTACTTGTTGTGCAGGTTGGATGACATAATGTATATAAATAAAGCACTCAGCACAGTGCCTGGCATTCTTAGTGAATGTCAGCTAAAAACAAATGATGAATATTAACTGCTCAGCCTCTCGTCTGTCAAAAGGTGAGAGAGTCACAGAAAGCCCCTGCAGTACGGAAAATCAAATAGATCGGGCCCCTCTGAACAAGGGCTGCTGTCCACCCTCTCTCCTCCTGTTATTTTAGATCACCTTCATACCTCCCATCCTTGTCACTGTCAGATTGCTAAAGACATTCCTTCATTCAAATGTTTAATAAGTGCCAACTCTGTGTCAAGTAGCAGCTATGTGTTGGGGGTGTACTGGTGAACACCTCACGAAGATACTTGAAAAGTTAGGTAATAAGATAAACACACAGATACAATTGTCACTTGTAAGAAGAAAAAAATGGAACTCCACTCTAGATGAGTTGACAGGAGAACTTCCTCTCTGAGGAAGGGAAATTTAAGGTAAGAGCCCAAAGATAAGAGCAGACCTGTTTTCTCTCCACACTTTATGGCCTTTCTCACAGCACTTGTGACAATTGCCAGCCTTATCTGTCCTGTAACTCCCCTGTAGTTGCTGGCTATCAGAATCCAGAGGTGATCTCAAGACACATTCAGGACAGGCTATTTCCTGGAGTGACCCTAGGGTCATGGTCATAGATGTAGCCACAGGGCAGCCACACACACCCTTGTGCAGGCTGTCACTACATGAGGACACTAGGCAAGCAGAGTGCCCTGGCACAGGGCTGCATTCACCTGCCTCTGAGTAGGGGGTGCCTTTTCTACTTCACACAACCAGAATTAGCCAGTGGCCCTGTGCAGCCTCGAAATAAAGAACACTCAAAAGCCAGTGAAAGGCTTTGCAAAAGCAGGCTGGCACTAGGGACTCAAGGTGCCAACCCAACTTAATTCCCACGTATAGGTGACATAGAGGACCCATATTACTGTAGACTTGCACCATGATTTATAACCCACTCTTCAGAGGAAGTGTGTATTTCCTCCTCTTGGCATCAGAGGGATCAGGGTTTCTGCTGGCTTTCTAGCTGAGTAGGGCATTGGGGGCCCTAGGGGCCAGTGACAGTAGCTTGGGCCCCCATTGCCTAAGTCCTCACACTTCTTCCACTAACTGCTCCTGCAAGGACCTCTGTCCGGCTGTGCTGGTCCCCAAAGCTGTGACTAATGGCCTCCTTCTCAGGCTCTCAAAACTGAGCAGTTCTTGTTGGATTTGGAATGATTCTCCTTCATACTGAAGCAGAATCATTCTTTCTGATTATCTAAAAACAAGCCACAAAGAATGCCTTTGTGAGAGTAATAAAAGAAGAAATAGTCAGGGGGAAGATGTAGGAGACCATGAGCTAAAGACAAGGGCATGTCAAATTAATGTTTGCACACTCAAAGCAGTTTCTAATTAAAATATTTCAGGGGGGTAGAGGAAAGCTTTTATAGAGAATTGTATTAAATTAGTTTCAATAGGTTTAACTCCAAAAATTCCACACATAATCTTCTCCTGGCTAACTTTCTTACATATGAAAACTCAAAATTATGCAGATAAATTCTCAAGCTAAGGCATGTTTTGGCCTAATTAGCAACGCCTCAGACTAGCAAGCAGGACTGTGTGATTTTAAAGATAGCACTTATACTTAGGGCAAGAACTAACAAAACTGGCCAGGCTTGATCTCTATCAAGGTGTCCTTGGAGGGAGTTAAAAAAGAAAAAGAAAAAGGTATTAGCCTCTTAGAGAGGCTAAATTAGAGAACTAAAACAACAGAAAACAGAGCTAATAGTGCACAAAGTTTATGTGGATTTAGATGCATTAATTCTCCTTATATATGTAACTCTTATATATATATATATATATATATATATATATATATATATATAAACTCCTTAAAAATATAACTCACCCACTACTTTTGGAGACTACTCAAGTTATAACTCTAGTTAATAGATTTCACCATTGCAAAGTAGTTCCAATCCCAATTCAGAAATTCTGGGCTTCTGGCATGCCAGTAAGTCTATAGTAATTTCAAGGGGTGTTGTAAAACTCTCAAAATAAAATTAATGTGATTTTCCTGAATTTTGAAAAGAAATAAATATGGAATATAACTTTTGGGGGAAATGGTGAGGCTACTCTAAAAAGACTGATAATCTTGATTGCAAGTACTACCATTTTTATTCCTGGGTGACAAACATGACTGATATCTCTTTTAAAAGAGTCATGCAAAGAAACAAAAGCTTTGTTAAGAGAGAATACATTAAAAAATTTGCAATCACTGAAGAATGTACTTACGATATAAAGATTTCAGTGCCACAATTTCCCTTCCTTCTAGCCACGCCCCCCATCCTCCTGCTGTCCACCATGAAATCAAACTTGTGCTGACTCTCCTTAAATATATTTAAGATTTTTATCCTCTGGATATTTTCTCTCAGAACATTATTGAATGGCAGTTTACATCTAGAAAGAAATGACCAGCAGTCTCTTGAAGTTTAAATAACCAAGAATACCCAGTTAACCCTGCAGTGATGGATTTAGAAATGACATAAAAGGGAGGATGTGCAGTCTGAATGGCCCTTCAACTTACTGCTCACAGGCGATTGTCTGGATGCTAGTGAGATAGATGCACTGGTTAGATGTGAGATTATTCTTCAGCCAACCCACTGTTGAGAATTTTGAGTGGGTGATAAAAATAATAATCATAGTGATGATATAGAGCATGTATTCATTCATTCATTTATTCATTCTTACAACAAATATTTACAGAGAACCCATGGTTCTAGGTACTTGGGCTGCAGTAGTAAACAAAAAGATCATTACTATCAGCCAACTTGACCTAACTGACATATAGAGCACTCCATCCAGAAACAAAGGAATTGACATTTTTTTTCACTGTACCTGGAACGTTCAAGAAGATACATCAGATTTTGGGCTTAAAATAAATCTCAATAAATTTAAAAGAATTGAAAATAAAAAATTATATCTCTGACCATAATGGAAGGAAACAAGAAGTTAATAATTTTCTAGGTACCTGGAAAATCCTCAAATGTTTGCATTAAGCAATATACTTCTAAATAACACATGATTAAGTGAAAAAGAAAACACTTTGAAGTGAATAAAAATAAAAACACTAAAAATAGCAGAATGTGTGTGATGCAGCTAAAGTAGTGTTTGGTGAGAAATTTATAACACTAAATGCTTATATTAGAAGAGAAGATCTAAAATGAATGATCAAGGGCCGGCCCCGTGGCTTAGCAGTTAAGTGCACGCGCTCCGCTGCTGGTAGCCCGAGTTCGGATCCCGGGCGCGCACCGACGCACTGCTTCTCCAGCCGTGCTGAGGCCGTGTCCCACATAAGCAACTAGAAGGATGTGCAGCTATGACATACAACTATCTACTGGGGCTTTGGGGGAAAAAAATAAATAAATAAATAAAATTATAAAATGAATGATCTAAGCTTTCACATTAAGCAACCAAATAAAGAATTAAGAATTGAGGCCTATATTCTCCACCAAAAAAAAAGGAATTAAGAAGAAGACCAAATTAAACCCAAGGTAAACAGAAGGAAGAAAAGAAGATAAAAGTAGAAATCAATGAATCAGAAAATGGAAAACAGAAAGAGAAAAATCAATGAAACCAAAAATCTTTTCAGATAAAGTAAACATCATTATTCATTAGGGAAATGCAAATTAAAAAAAATCACATAAATTACCACTTTAGTGACTAAAACCAAAAAGATTGAAATACCAAGTTTTGGTGATTATGTGGAACAACCAAAACTCTTACATGTTGCTAGTGGGAATGCAAAATGGTAGAGCCACTTTGGAAAACTATAGTTCCTTACAAAGTTAGACATATATTTACCATATGACCCAGCAATCCCACTCCTAGGTATCTACCCAAGAGAAACAAAAACTTACATTCACACAAAAACTTGTTTGGGAATGTTCTTAGAAGCTTATTTATAGTAGCCAAAAATTGAAAACAACCCAAATGTTCATCAACTGGTAAACCAATAAATTGTGGTGGGCTCGCTCATACAATGGAACACAATTTCACAATAAAAGGAATGAACTACTGCTACATGTAACAATAATTTAAGAAAATAAGCTATTGGATGTGGACAAATTTCAAAAGCACTATGCTGAGTGAAAGAAGCCAGAGGCAAAAGGATACAGACAATACGACTCCGTTCAAGGAAACCCTAGCAAGGCAGACTGTAGTAGGGGCTGGGGGAGGGGAGGGGCAGAGGAGTAACTGTAGAGGAGCAGGGGGAAGTCCTTCTGGGAGACAGAAATGTTCTGTGTGTTGATTTTGATAGTAGTTACAGAGCTTTATACATTTGTCAAAACTCCTCCAAATGTACACTTAAAATTATTGGATTTTACTGTATGTAGATTATACTTCAATAAAGCTGAAAAAAATAGAAGCTCTATGAATGACATGAAAAATCCAGTCTAATCAAAGGTAGATCTTTTTCAACATGTTGCTAAATCAATTTCTGACATGCTAAGAAAATCCATCAAATCTTATCACTTCTTTTGAAAGAGGATGTTTGAAAGCATCAGCATACTCATATTTAAAACTGAAGTAACACAATTGCTAAAGAAAATAAAATGGGAAAAGCAAACAGAAAAAAATGAAAAATGAAAAATAAGTGACTTGTTATAAAACATTTAAGACAAGTAAGACAACAGTAAGACAAAAGAAAAAATAAACCAAGAGCAAAGATAATGTTCAAAAGTCAAAGAGGAAGAATTGTTTATATCAAGAAAGAAGCTTTATCTCTTGACCAGAAGGCAGGAATAGTGAGAAAAGTCTAACCAGATGGACAGGGCTCTGTGGGCAGCCTTAGTGTCAGATTTGTGGCTGCCAAGCAGTGTAGGCCATTTCCAGAAATTAAGTTCTATATGATACGAATGTATTATCTAACGATCTGGTATTAATTAAATCTCCATTTTTTGCAACAAGCTTTATATTCAGAGCAGACTTATTGCTTCTGCAGAACACACTGCAGCCACCATATTCATATTCAAAAGAGCTTTTTTCTTCCTCTTCAGAACTAGTGTTGCATTCCTCTTTTTAGCAATGAGACCTTCAACTCTCTGGAGAACGAAGATTCCCTGCAGATTCACAGTTATCCTAACTTGCCCTGCATCACGTTACTGCTGCCTGGATGATCTGCAGGATCAGTTCTGCTACTCATGTCTGATGAAACTGCAAGCTCTTGTAAAAGATGGAAGAAATCTAAAAGCCAGTGTGTTGACTTAGGAGATTTCATTTTCTCCTTAAAAGTAGGTGTTCTTTTAACCTAGATTGACTGAACCAAAACTTTTTCCTCTGTTTCTTAAACACATTAAAAGAAGGCACCGAATGATTTTTTTCCCACACTGAATGACTTTGATGGATGCTCATTCCAGAAGCACCTGCTGTCTTAAATACTTAAGGGCAAAAGATTCTGAGAAGGTATGACCTTGGAAGAGCTCCCCTCCTGTGTAATGAAAATGAGCACATTTTTGAAAATGCTGCAGAGCATGCACAGGAAAACAAGTAATCCTGATGCAGTGAAACCTTTTCCCCTGCAGTTCCTGAAGTTTCTGAAAACGCTTGTCAGCCTGTGGGGAGTGGCACGGAGATAAAGGTTGATCCCTCAGCTCTATCTGAGTCCAATAGGACTGCACAGCCCACTGCACTGATGGGCAACGGGTTCGAAAGGGGCAAAGTGTGCCAGAGGTGAGGCCAAACGTGGGCTGTAAGAGACTGTTATGGCTCAACTTCCAGAAGCCTCATCTCACAGAAGTACCATGACTGTGATGCTGAAGGCAACTCCGCTGCTACCCAGGTTACTGCCCAGGCTCTCCCAGGGCTAAAGGACCAAGGCATCCAATGTTCCGGCCATGTTGCCCAAATTAAATAGTTCTCATTCAACTGAAGAGTCCTAACTAGTATGTGTGAGATGTCTCAGCCACTTTATTGTTCATGAGTCTTAAAATTGGCATAAATGTACTGAAGTTTACTTAAAATATACGAGTGGATCCACAACTTTCCTTATATTCACTTGCATCCTACAAGCCTGAGTGTGAAATACGTGGTTGCGTTATAGTCAGTGGGCCCTGGAATTATGTATAACCTTGGGCACACTCAAGCAAGCATTTACCCCCGTGAACATCACCCAATATGTGCATCAGCAGAAAAATTGAGAAGCAGTCTGATACGGCAGTGATACAATTGTAAATCCAATTGTTATGCTTTTAAAAAGTTTGCTAGGACCCCAGAAAAAGTATTACACTTTCCAGACTCTAATACTGAGACAAGAGACTTGGCTAAATCAGAATCACAACTAGATTTTTAGTTCAAAAGAATACTTTTCCTCTGTTTAAAGCAAGTGGTTATCATCTGCCCAGATAGCTATTCTTATGGTTTCGTCAGTTAATCAAAGATGAATGAAGTCTTAGAAAACATATCTAAATGCTTCCTTCCTTTTGTCATTTTCCCAGCACATTCAACCCTAGAAAGTTTAACAAATAAGGTCAGAATTTGAACTTGCACACACCGATCATTAATTCCTCTGAAAGAAAATCACTGATCAAGTGGGAGTGTTTCCAGTTTCCATCGGGTTTAAACTAGGGCATTGGTTTCTGATATAAAAAGGAAACCTAACACCAAATATTGAAAAGATTTCCATTTTCTTTGGAAGAGATTACCTAGAAGTGTTATATCTCTCATTTTCTCTTTGCGTGTCTTCTGTCAGTTGTACTATTGAGAAATCTGGTCTCTTTCAGGCTTTTATAGCAGAACAAGGAACTCTCATCAGAACAGCTCTCATTAATGGATACAGATACATCCATTACTGGATGATAATTAATGTCATTTGATTGATATTTTATTTTTAGATAACACAGGCTGCAACTTGGCAATAGTGTGGATCATATCTTAGATCAGAGGTTGGGTGAGCTTTTCCACAAAGGGCCAGATAGTAAATATTTTAGGCTTTGCAGAGACCATATGGTCTCTGTCTCACCTACTCAATTCTGCCCTGATGGCAAGAAAGCAGTCCCAGACAATGCGTGAACGAATGAGTGTGGCTGTGTTCTGATAAAACTTTATTTATGCGTGAGATTTGAATTTCATATAATTTTCAGATGTCACAAAATATTCTTCTTTTGATTTTTTTTTGGGGGGGGGTGAGGAAGATTGGCCCTGAGCTAACATCTGTTGCCAATCTTCCTCTTTTTGCTTGAGGTAGATTACGTCTGAGCTAACCTCTGTGCCAATCTTCCTCTATTCTTCGTATGTGGGATGCTGCCACAGCATGGCTTGATGAGCGGTGTGTAGGTCCATGCCCGGGATCTGAACCCATGAACTCTGGGCCACCGAAGCAGAGCATGAGAACTTAACCACCGGGCTGACCCCTTTTGATCTTTTTAACCGTTGAAAAATATAAAAACCATTCTTAGCTTGCAGGCTGTAAAAAACAGGTGATGGACCAGATTCGGCATTGGGGGAGTCGTGTTGACTTCTGACTGAGCTACACTTCACCTTGTAATTGCTGTAAAAAGAAAAATCCCAAGGCTCCAAACCAAGTATAAATAATTAAATAGTAATTTGGGGCTACTTGCATATTGCACTGTTTGGAATCGTCCTCAGGAATCCCCAAGAGACTGGCTGCTTGAGTCGCAGCTTCTCGAAGCTTTCCCAAAGTGTTAATAGTGAGAATCAGAGGGGCAGTCAGGGAGGTGTAGGTCGTGCGAAGCTGTCTTGCCCCAAACAGGAAAATTTCTTTCTGGTTCTGTGTTTTGTTTTAATGTTGTTGTGAATGTAGCATTCTATTCCATAATCTATTTTCCCTCAAGTTTTCTAGAAAAGCTAAAGCCCCAGGAAGGCATGCTTGTTTGTACAGTGTCCTGTTACCCCAGAGATAGGGTACTTGAATCTGAAAATCCAGAGGCAGGCTTACATACTACCATACTCAAATAAAAAATTAGATAAAAATTTAGTTGCAAAATCCCATGTCATTAAATAGCTTTTACCAGGAATAATTGTTCTGAAAGTCAACTGCTGCAATGAGACAGTGTTTCATTTACGATTTTCTGTAGAAAAGGGAAAAGCTGTATAGTTATTAATACCTAAAAGCAATGACTTCAGAATGACAAGAACATAGGAAAACAGTAGGATCAAATCCACTGAAATGGAATCTTCCGTAAGTAATACCAAGATGATGACAGGGAAGCTAACAGCAGAAACCAATCGCTCTTCTAACTTCAATTCTTATAAGAAAGTGCATATTTAAACTACAAAATGGCTCCAATTGTTTTTGACTTTCAGATTCTTTTAGTCCTGCTACCTGGTGTGAGTCTTCTTTGCGACCCTAGAGATTTAGCAACATTTACCAACTGACATATTTCTATTGTTTTCTCCCAAGACACCTACTCTCCTAAAAGTCCAAACCAAAATCTGAAATCTGTTTCAATCCACTTCCAAAAGATTCTTCTCTCACTCTTTTAATGCAAGCACTTGACATCCTCTCTTAAGAATGGAACCCAAAATTGTACGCTGAAGCTGGTAAGTCTTATACCCTGGTGAGTTACCATGACAACCTTCAGATTAGCTTCTGGAAAACAGTAACAAGAGTTTCATCCCATTTCCATCACTGTTACACAGCCCCATCCCCCTTTGAGTCCTGTCAGGAGGAAGGTCAGTGCTAATTCTTCTGCTTCAGTTTGCTTCTTTGAAGAGACCGGAGAAAGACGCTGCCCTCTCCTTGAAATGATTGCAATCAAGGACAGAAACCTTGCCAAAATCCTGGCATCAGTATTTTGCTTTGGAGGGTGGTTTTGATTTGGCTTTTTAGTTTTTTGTACCTTTTCTTCTTTTTAACGTGATGGGTATGATTGCAAATCTAGAGGCGTGTTTTACAATATGCGGCACCCTGCCTTCACAGCTTACAGATGCAGCCACTGACTCCTTTGGAAGGTTGCTGTTTTAGCTTGAGAAAAGTTTGGAATCTGACTAGGTACAGCAGCTCAGTGCTTTGGCTTTATTTGTACACAAACCAGATTTCCAGTCAAAAGCAAAACAATGCCCTTTTCCCTTCCTCCCATGCTCCAAATCTTCAGTTAGCACATCCAGAAATGTCTAAGCTGTCAAGGCATTTGGCCAAAAAGATGGTAAACCAGAAACAGGTCATCTCTGGGCCAGGGTTCAGCCTTAATTTATTATTATTAAAAAAAAAGGAATGAAATGGCTCCTTTGGAAGGCTTTTAGAGTCAAGTACTAAATGCTGTAAGGTCTGGGCAGTCTGCAAATGTTTCATTTTAGAGCTCTATAGAAGTGTTTAAAATTTAGGGATTCAAACAGGGCAAAATACATCTCGGTCCACTGAAGCATTGTAGTAATCAGGGACCTGCTGACAAGTGGCCTGAACATTTCCACCCATTGGTGTCCTTCAGGCCCTGCACACAGTGAGTGCTGTGTCCGCGGGTCACCTCTCACACACCTGCCCTTCAGTCCTTGAGCCCTCAGTCATTTGAGTTTCACAGCAAACAATGGGCTATTTACTTAACGCAAGGTAATTCGTCTCCTACCTGAGATACTCTTATGAGAATATTCTGTAATACACAGCTTTATTTCTGGTTACTCTTGCCTAAACTCTGAACATTTCGGTGTTGGCCATTGAAAACTGAAAAGTACTCCTGTTTGTGGTAATTGAAAAAGAGAAATGCGGTTTGGGAAGAGAAAACTGAGTTGACGAGAACGGCACATTAGCAAAAGAAAGGAAACTTAAGAAGCAGAAGACATCCCGGCCTCTGAGTGCACTTGGATGGTGTCCTGAGGAAAGAGGCAACTAGACTTGAGGGAAGCATCTAATGGCCTGAGCTTGGGTGCGATAGTTTAACACAAATTCACTATAGGTCTTAGAGAGGATTGAGAAATATCTTCTTGGCTATATGGAGTAGGTTAAATAAATAGAATCCAGAACTTAAAATTTTTAATTATTAAAATGATTGTATGATAAAACAGCTTGAGGAGTGAGATCAAGGAGCAAAGATGCAAAAACAAACCACCTCATCCGTGTCGATAGAAGAACAAACCTCCTTAAGATCCACGTTATCTGGAACAAGACAATCTCACTGAAGCCCTGTAGAGTCAAGACCTTGAATAGTTTTGAGCATACCGTAAAAAAATTAAGCCTACAAACATCTATTATGACTTTGATGTATCGCAGATATTAGGTTTAATTAGTGTGTTTACATCATTGCCTTGCTTCAGTGAATGATAAAATAACCCTAAGGGCACCTATAAGGCTACTCCTGACCTCCATTTCCTGAACACTATTTCTCCTTAAGAGTTTAACCTTTTAAATCACATTCTTTCTAAGAGAGATGTTTTCAGAAACCTAAACTTGGGATGGGCCTCCTACATTGGGGAGCTGAGATTGTTTCAAGTTAGAAGAGGTTTTGCACCAAGAGAGTTAATTCACACTTCAGGCCTTCCAAAAGCCTGGAGTCTGACCTTCTATCCCAGGGAGTGGACATCCCTTGGTACACTTCGCAGTTGGCACTGACCCCAAATGCCTACTGATCTGTCTGGGCTTGTTAAGTGATTTTCTTTTATCTTTGAAATTGTATCCTTGACACAGCTAATCTGAAGGTGCAACATATTAAAAAATTTTTAAGAGCACAAACCAATTCCAGCAGAGAATATATAAGGCAGGATTTAAAAAATAGTTATGCATCTTCTAAATTCAGTATTAGTTCCCCAGGAAACACAAATAATATTTAATGACTTTATCTTAGTCTTTTTCTTATATAATTTGTGTTTGTATTATCTTTGATTCTTCCACTTTTAAGGCCAGCATTATGAAAACAGCATATGCTTTTTCAATGTCTTAATGTGCATACTTTACATTATATGGAAATTTATCTGCATTTATTTTCATTGTCTATTGTCCCTCCTAACTTCGCTTTACGTTCATTTACTATTCCATTTCATCATTTCATAAAAGTATTTTGCAGTTTGAATCAGTTCTTCTAATTGACTGGTTTAGAATAGGAGAATTTTTTTTAGTGTTCATTTTGTCTCTTGATTTTTCTGAATACGTTCCCTCATCGCATCATGCAGGTATTTTGGGATTAATGATCAATCCAAAGAGATAAGGTCATACTGGCAGTATATCTTTTTCATTACAATTTCACGTATCTCACCGATTTAATCATTTACTAGTTCAATTTTCTGATCAGCCTGAAAATCTTTGCTGATCAAATTGCTTATCTTGTAACTAACTTACACACAAGCCTCAGACTATTTATCAGGCTACTAAGCGAAGGACTGTAGTATTTACTGTGCAAGTTACCATGCACATGCACCCTGCTGTGGACACAGAATTCTTTATTTCACAGTAGGAATTAAAGAGATTTTGTTGTTGTTGTTTTCTCTCTTCTGATTTGAAAAGTTTATCAGGTGAAGGAATTGAGAACATACCACCCAAAACATGCCACTTTGGCATATTGATTATTTTGAGCTGAAGGCACTTGAGAAACAGCAGATTCATGAAGGGCTGTTGGACCTCTGCCTTTCTACCTAAAAGCAGATCATAAAATTTCCAATGAGAAAGGCACCCTCCCTGTACCAGGAAGAGAACATTCTCATCACCAGAGACTGGGGGTCGTTGCTGGAAAGGACCTGTACAAACTTACTAAAATAATCCTTCTCTTCCATTAGTTTTCCTCCTCATATAATTCCTAGTTGCTGTCCCACAATTTACTGCCCCTAGTCCAAGCCCCTTTGTCCTGTCACATCTCCACAATTGATCGTTCTGTGTAAAAAGGTATATAAGATTTTGGGCCTGACAACTCCTTCAGGTCTTCATTTTCCATCTGAAGACTCTCATGTATGTGTAAAAAAATATTAAATCAAATTAAATGTTTAAATATTAAATATTTGTATGTTTTTCTCCTGTTAATCTGTCTTATGTCAGTTTAATTCTTAGGCAAGCCAAAGAACATAAGAGGGTAAAAGAAGTTTTCCTCCCTGGCACAGCAAAGTTGATACACACACCACACACACACACACACACACACACTCAGAGTTCTTCTGCATTTTTGCACATTACATTATATCATGCTGCCTCATAATTGTGTCATATACCCAACATTCTACATTATCCTAGAATCTAGATTCTCAGAATTGAAAGAAATCTTGAGAGGATCAAATCAAACAGCGATATTGACTCACAAGACGGATGAAGTTATTGCTTAGACAGATGGCAAAGAACCAGTCACCTGAGTTTGTTTCTTCTTATAATGACTTCCTTTAAAAACACGTGTAACAGTTTAAAGCTTCTGATGAATGATTCCCTGTGTATACAACAAACATTAACAGTTTAACTTTTTATGTGCCAAAGATATAGTCTCACTAAAGTTAGTAGTTCCTAGATCTATTATTTTGCTAAGAACATGAGAAAGGGTGTTGGAGGAGGAAAAGGGACAAGGTACGTGGATCTCAAGATCAAAATTTCTCCTTGGATAGGCAGTTTCTATTATGTAGAAATTCAAGTTTATGTCTTCAACACGATATTCCACTAATACCCGAGAAGCACTCTGCTATCCTTGAATCTTGGTCGAGTGCATCCGCCACGACATCAAATTCAAAAGTTAAATACCAAGAAAATACAGGAGCATGTCAAAGAGGCAATAAATATCCTTCCCACAGCCTCAGTACTAATAAATCCTAAGCCTAGGGTGGGCTGAACATAAGAAGACTTACCCTGGCGACAGCTTTTCAAGGTGCTTTAGGTCCAAACGAAAAGGATGCAATTCTGCTCTCTCTTAAATAAACTTCCTTCTATCTTGGTCAGGGCAGACAGAATGAGAGGTCAAAATGGTTTCAGCCTGCCTCAGTTTAAAGTATTCTCAGGAGGGTCTTTTGGGAGGGGTTTGCCGTCCCTAATTAGCATCACAATGGTTCCTCATCAAATCCTAATCCACTGCATATTTCTAGCCTTTGTGATTTTTACGGCTGTTAATTCTCTTTGTTTTCCTTAGCACAGATCTTGTGTTCCTGGAACTTCCAAACTCCACTTTATAATCTTATCAAGTTCTGTAGGGCTTTAATTTCACATTTGAGATATAACCAACCCCAAGATTTACACCTTTGAAGTGATGAGTCTCAGGACTTTGCCATGTGGTTTTCACCGTAACGTGAACAAATCTCAGAGAAAACAGGGCTGGCTCTGTGCATTCTCTTCCTTCAGATGTGGCTCCCTCATCTTTAGGGATGGCCTTTTCCTTCTTCAAGTCTACATACCTCCTTAGTAAGAATTAGTGAGGTGTGCAGGTGTCAGGAACCGGAGAGTGGAATTCTGACATTTTACTTCAGTGTAGATATTGATTTCTTACAGAGAACATGGTGGTGGAGGGACTTAACTTTTAGTCCTAGGTAAAACTAGAAATCTCAGGAGGAAGTTTAGAACCCTTAAAGAATAGGCATCATCATTATCACCATCGTCAATAACAACATTATTGCAACTGGTAATCTTGTAGCATGCTTACTGTCTCAGACCTTGCACTAAGCATGAATTATCTCATTTAATCCTCTGAACAACCCTATGCAGAAGTGGTTGTTACCATCTCCATTTACGCCATTACTAGGGTAAATTGGCCTAATTTACTAGAGATATTAATGAATGGTACTGCTATACTATAATGAAAATACAGACTTTCTGGGGGCTGGCCAGAGTGGCGTAGTGGTTAAGTTTGCACACTCCTCTTTGGTGGCCCAGGGTTCGCAGGTCCTGCCCACCAGGCCATGCCGTGGCGGCGTCCTGCATACAAAACAGAGGAAGACTGGGACAGATGTTAGCCCAGGGACACTCTTCCTCAAGCAAAAAAAAAAACAAAAACAAATGCAGACTTTCTGACTCGCCAGTTCGTACTCTTAAGCACTCACCTTCTAAAACTGGACATGCTGAGCAATATATTCTTAGAGATAAAAGTGATCTTAGATGTTGAGTGTCTCCTTGAACTTGATGGATTGTCATGGCCACCTTATATATTTTATTTGTAAAGGTTTTTAAAAAATTATTTATCTATTATCTAATTCCCTGATCTGAGGAATATACATAATGAATCAAGAGTATCAGCTAATTTGTTCATTGTTTCCTTGTGGAAAATATGTAAAAACTTCAATCAAGAATTAAGGAAAGCATGCCTCGTGATCATTTTTACAGCAAAATGATTTTACAAAGTGTTGTTTTATGTAAGAAGGAGAAAACAGTTTTTGACAGTTACTGATTTTTATTTCAGTTTTGTAAATGTATAGAAGTATTAGTCAAGAAAACCTAATCACTATAGTTACTGTGCCAGGAAATCTGCATCTAAAACTTATTTTTGCCCTAGAATGCATTCTGCTAAAAACGGACTTTTCTAATTATCTTTGGTTATCTCAGCTCTCCCACTAAGATCTTTCGTGCATCTGCTCATCAAGTTGCACAGATTTCCAAATGGAATTAGCAGTCTTAACAACTTTGCTATTAGCTATACCAGTAGCATCTTTTGAGAATGTTTTGCTTGTCTTCTGCTTTAGGAAATGTTTTATTGTTTTAGTATCATTTGGTATGGGTAACAATCTGAAATTTGCTTCTGAAACATATGAATTTCTTATTTTTAAAAAAGCCATGCATAAATCATTAATGATAATAATAAATGTCTGAAGGAATTTATTTTTACTGTATTTATCCCAATTACTGAAATATTTTAAAGAAAGCAGTCATTTAAATCTTCCTAAAACATTTATATCTATGCATGTATAATTTAAATTGTACACATAGGGCCGGCCCTGTGGCTTGGTGGTTAAGTGCGCGCGCTGCGATGCTGGCGGCCCGGGTTCGGATCCCGGGTGCACATCGAGGCGCCACTTCTCCGTCCATCCTGAGGCCGAGTCCCACATGCCGCAACTAGAAGGATGTGCAGCTATGACATACAACTATCTGCTGGGGCTTTGGGGGGAAAAAATAAAATAAATAAAATCTTTAAATTGTACACATATGTATTTAATAGTATATACATTTATATTTAAAGACCATTTTATAGAATCTGGGAAAGAAGGCCGATAAATTGCTTTTCTATGGCATAGAACTATATAACTTCTGTCAAGAATTGAAAGATAAATTCCAAGATAAAGTTTGTCTTTTTTGTTAAGAAAATATATTCTCATTTCTAATAAACTGTCATTCTCACAATAATACAGGAAATAGAATAGCTGCTAAGGTTTTTTCCACTTTAAATAGTGTCCTCTTTCAATATGTAGCACTATTTTTTTCAAACTTTGAGAACATTAACTTCTAAAATGTTTTGTTATTTATTTTGATGTCATACTTACATCTTTAGCATTCCATTAATCTGTATCTACTTTTTAAAATAACATGACACTTATTATACTAAGTGGAATTGAATTTGCTTAAAAAATTATTTTTTTCTGGTTTTGGGAAGCAACAGGTACTCAGGTTATTGGATCTTGCAAGTAATTTCTTTCTCATTTCTTTAAAATGATGGTCTCCTCACTCTAATTTTTCTTTCTTTCCTTCCTCCCTGCCACCCTTTCTCTCTTCCTTCTTTTCTTTTTTCTTTCCTCCATCTTTCTCTCCTCCTTCCTTTCTTCCTTCCTCCCTCCTTCCCACCCTCCCTCCCTTTCCTCCCTTTTTCCTTCTCTCCTTCCTTCCTTCCCTCTCTCCCTACTTTTTTCCTTTATTTCTGTCTTTCTGAAAGAAGGTGGCTTAAAAGGAGGCAGTCACTGAGTCCTGAGTCTGTTAAGGGCTATTAATAACTTTTAGTAAAACACTGGGACCATTTAAAGGCAGCATATAGCTTTATTTACATTTGAGATGAGGAACGTTGTACATTCTGTTGACTTCAATCCCAGGTGCATGGCTAGGTAACTATAAATAATTGAAAATTCCAACTCTGGTTGGGAGACCGTAGATCAATGTATAGGACCTCAGGAAAATTGAGTCATGATCATCTTCACTTTGAACTCTACACACATGGTGAGAGGGAGTAAAAATGCTCTTCACTGTGCAGAAAGGAGAAGTCCATCATCTTACTTTCTTGATAGCCTAGTATGGTTAGAGGTCAAAACAGGAAGTGCCATTGTTAACAGGCAGAAACATGAAAGTTCTGTTCTTAAAAACACCTTGAACCTTCTTCCCCATGAGGACATTTTGAAGGCAGGAACTTTGGGTGGGACGATATGGCTTCCTGCACTCTCTTCAATCAAAGTGGTAAGGTTTGTTTTTGTTTTAAAATGCAGTTAAAGGAAAGATATTTGCCATTTCAGAATAGAACAACATTCAGTTCCTTTTAGATTTTTATGAGCATCTGTGATCATTTGTCATATGTGGCTAAAAAATGACCAGTACTGATGAAATACCATTTTATTTTTAGAGAAAAGCCTCAACACACTTTCCCAAAATAATTTAAAAAAAAATCTCTGCTTCCTTCCAGGGAAGTTTTGTGCATGGCTAAATGTGGCTGCATACACTTTTATGATAAAGACTATCTTTTTACCCAAATATACTGATGGTGAAAGCTTAAGGGTTATGGTCTCTGGAACTAGTGAAGTAGAATTCCATTTCCTGGATTCCTTATGCACAAAAACTCAGTCATTCTTATAACACTTGTTGGCTTGAAATAATATTTTATACAAAGAGAAAAATGTCATAAACCTAAAATAATGAAGGTAAAGCCAGGAAAGAAATAATTTGATAAATAGATATCTCGGTCCCTAAACTTTCATTTCCAAACTTTCAAGTTTTCTCCCCATGTCTGATAGCAAACAAATATTCTAGAACAAAACTAATCATTCAAAATAAGGATAGGCATACATTTTCTACAGGTAGAAGGAATCCAATCTATTTTTTCTCTTTTCCTAATGAAATAAGACTATTTCAAACAAGGATATACTAACATATTGGGGGAACATTTTCAGCCCAAATGCCTAATTAGAAGTTTCTCTTGAAGCTGTCAACGTACTAAAAATAAAGCTTAATACAGTGACAAAATAAAAGACAAAATCCCCAGATAATGGACCAGGAAATTAAGATAAAACACCTCACTACACACCCAGATCCAGTCAAGGTCTTGACCGAGAACACCATTTTATGTATCTTTCATGGTGGTCTTAAACACATTTGTGTTTGGAGCTCCTTACGTATTGACTTCTGCATACAATCTGTGGAAAAAGAAGTTTTCTGACTTATCTATTGTAGAATGATATGGCTGACCTTAATGAAAAATAAGAAGCATTTTGCAAAACTATTGAACTGGTCTAATAATAGATGGTGTTGCGTTGAATCTCCTAACCCAGTAATCCAACTAGAACTTTCTTTATTTTTTTCTACCATCAAAGTGTAGAAGAGGTAACGTTATAAGCCCAGAATGAACCTCACAAGAGGTCTCTTTATCCCACATGTGTTATTGTAGCAAAATTTGCTTGAAATTCCATTTCCCATCTGCAGAAACCAAGAAAAGCAGCAAGAATAAGCAGAGTAGAAGAAGAGCAAGGGATAATCCCAGAGTCTCAATGTTTCAGAGTCCCATGTGATCACAGGGCCATTTAGTTTAGCCTGCCAGCTTTTCTCTCTCCCAGATCTTGGTGCTTCTGTCCACCTTTTGTTTTAGAAGGAGAATTGAAAAATTAATGTGTTTTTATTTATGCAGTTGGAATTTTGAAATTGTGTGTAAATTAAAAGGGAGTAAACGCTTGCAGGTTGCAAGTTCTATTTAAAAGCTGTGGGATTCTTATAGGAAGAAATCAAAAAGCTTAAAAAAACTCGACATTTAAAAAGCATTTTACGGTTTACAAAGTACTTTCATATAAAATCATTTCACTTGAACAGTGAGGAAGGTACAGGGTCACAGCATGAGTTTCTAGCAGAGCTGTGACCACAAACTATGCATCACGGTTCCTAGACTAAGACTCTTCGTATGCTTTCCCTCTCCCTCTCTCTCTCCCTCTCCCCATAATTGATTCTGAAGCTTAATTTATGGATGATTAATAACATAAAAAACTACAAGCTTTTTGAGGGCAAACTTCGTGTCCTATTTATCTTTGCATCTCTAGTATCTAATCCAATGTAGGTATTCAGTTAATGTTTGTTGAATGAATGAAATAAAAGACAAATTGAAGCAGAACTGTCTTTCACATAGTAAATAAGTAAATGAAAACAGAAGACTACTATTATAGATTTGAGACAACTATTCAGAATACCAAGTACTGTATTAGATGCTATCCATTTATCTATCTATTTATCTGTCTATCTATCTATCATCTAATTCATCTACTTGTCATCTATCTCGTTAACCTCACTCCAAATAATGCATTTGATCATTTATTATTATTTACAAATTTTCAGGTCACTTAGTCATAATTATAACTTAGAAAGACTTGTCCTGTTTTATTGACAGCATAGAAATTAGAATTCATTCTTCAGTAACATAAGGTTTATTGGAATAAAGCAAATAAAAACGATCATGAGAGTACAAGACTGTGGCCTGCGACCATTAACTCATGTTTACATCGGTTTTCCTTATTTATCGCTGTTCTATTTCCTTTATAATCTTCACAGGCTTATGAAAGCATCAACTGATCATTTTCATATTATTCCATTAAGCAGGGCTTATCCATGACTAGATTTCAGCTGGCCGTGCTTAGATAAAAACAAGTTTTCGTACATATGTTTTTTCCACCTGTATGTCTAGGTAAAGATCCTGGATGTGTTCGGCTTTATTTTATTTCTGCAAAGTTTCTATAAGTAAATATTTGTGCATGTGACTTGGAAGAAAATTTAGCGGAAGAACTAATTTATTATTTATTTAAGACTAATAATGATAGGTTCACGTACTAGCAAGATACACTGAGGAAAAAGAAGCTCAAAGAATATACAAATTTTATGAAGCCAAACCCATAAAACAAATAAAGATGAAATATCCAGGATCTGATTTAGATTTTCTAGATCTATACCAAAGAAGAAAATACCCAAAAATGGCCCAAGCTGTAACTTTGCCAACGTAGTTACTGCTGTCAAGAAACCCTACATGATGCCATCTAGTGACAAGTGACCAACATACGATTAATCACAGAAATGACAGGGCGAGGAGGTGAAATTCCTGGGATTTTATATGTAAAGGGAAAAATCCTTCTGAGAAAATTAAATTTGGTAGATCAGTTTTATTTCTGCAGGTACACAGAGTGTATGAAAACGTATCGCTGATCTGCAGCGCGGGGATTTTTATTTTGAAATACCGTGTAGCCACCTACCTCCAGATCTGCACCTGCCCCTCCTTCTGCCGCCGCCCTCCACCGCGCGGTCCGCAGCTAAACTCAGAACTGGTGCGAGTTCTCCAAGTCGCAGCCCCCCGATAGTGGCAGGTGGTGGAGGTGGAGAACTTTAAAACCCAGTCTCAACAACGTAAAAAAAAAAAAGGGGACTTCAAAAAAGGGAAGCAAGAGGATTCCTGAAACAATCTGTGCCCAATTAAAAATAACAACAACAATAATAAATAAACGGTGGAAGTTCAAAGAGTAAAACTAAAATAGGGACCAGAGATCATCTTTGTTTTTCTCAGCCAGCAGCTGTGCAGACTGAATACTGTCTTGTTCCTTGTACCAAATCCTCACGGAAAATGTCAGAGACCTCTCTCTGAAAGGCCGCAGCACTATGCCCGAGGGAAGTATTTCCTCGGCATTTCTCATCTTTTGTAAACAGATGGCATAGATTTTTTTTTTTTAGGAGAAAGACCAACAATCCATCAACCATGGAATTCTCATAGCCAGTAGTTTCTTTTTGGTTAATTTTTCACAACTAGATTAACCAGTCCTGCTGCCGTAGATATGTTTAAGAAAATGAGACACCTCGCTGTGTTCACATATATCTGATTAAAGCTCAATAGGAACATGTTAGTAGCCTTAGAAAAATATCAAGTCAAAAACCTTTGTGAAATAAAAAGAAAAGCTTATCAAAATCTCCAGCTTCAAATGCGTTAAGTTTTTTTTAACTTTTTTTATTGTTGCCTGCATGCTGTGATTGGAGCACAATATGTGGAAATTGCATAACTGTTATTTCCACAAATCAAAGCTATTGAGAAGTAGGAAGGCTGTGGGGAGCTGCTACATGAAATGTTGATTTAAAAGAGTCTGCCTTTGTGTCTCAAGTCGTCCCTTCGTTCTTTTTACTATTGTTTAGTTTTAACCATCATTGGGCTTTGTTTTGTTTTTTAACTAAAATCTATATCAGCCACAGGCCAAATAACATTTTTTGGAAAGTGTTTTCTCTGTATTTCTTATATTTTTCCTTTCTTCAACTTTATTTTATTATTTTTGATATCTTGGACTAGTCTAGGCAAAGGGTTCTTAATTTAAGTATTAGAACCATAGAGAGGGGCCGGCCCCGTGGCTTAGCGGTTAAGTGCTCACGCTCCACTACTGGCGGCCCGGGGTTCGGATCCCGGGCGCTTCTCCGGCCATGCTGAGGCCACGTCCCACATACAGCAACTAGAAGGATATGCAACTATGACATACAATTATCTACTGGGGCTTTGGGGGAAGAAAAAGGAGGAGAATTGGCAATAGATGTTAGCCCAGAGCCGGTCTTCCTCAGCAAAAAGAGGAGGATTAGCACGGATGTTAGCTCAGGGCTGATCTTCCTCACAAAAAAAAAAAGAACCATAGAGAAAACATGCGGTGCAGTTTCCATGCCTCAGGGGGAAGTGTTGGTGCTTTCAGCCGGATCCATTCCAGGTTGATGGGGGCTGGGGAGACTCCTCTCTCTACTGCTTTCACATTTAAAATAGTAACCGTCAGATGGCTATTTGGGTCAAAGTGAGCCAGAATAGATTGTAAGAGAGTGAAGAAAAACACTTCTCCTGCAGGCTGTGTTCCCCTTTTGCTGCAGCAGGGGTTTGGTGGTGCTGTCTGATACCCACACACTTCTTTCCTGAGAGCCACAGATGCTGCTGAGAACTTCAGAACTTCCCCTTTTCCAGTGAACACATCTGGAGTTAGGGTGGGGATGGGATGGGAATCGCTAACACCCTCTTGGACATCAGGAGGTGAAAATGGGTAACTTACTGAAGAGTGAAATGTAGTTTTGTTGGGGGAAATTCTGCTGGGGTATTCTGTTACCCTTTCAATGTTTAAACTCATTTTGAGGAAGTAAAAGTCTTCAAAAAAGGCATAACGTTTAGCTATGCTTTGACACTGTTCCGCACCTGGGATATAATGAGCAGAAATATTTTTTTTAGGGTCTCAGTTTATGATCAGAGATTGTTTTCTGTAATGTTTCTGCTTGAAGAGGTGTTTTGGTGTTCTTTAAAGTAAATTTAGGGATTATAAGGCTAACATGACGATTAAAGCAGAAGTCTATGATCAGTCCCCCAGTTTAATTTTGAATCATGGTGGCAGCTGTTCTTTTAAATTTGGTGCCATTTTCTTCCTATCATTTTCACCTCTGGGATTTTTCTGTTAGGGATGTATATAATTGCCTTTCTGCCCACTTCCCTTTCTAAAAGAATCTGTTCCCACCCACATCCCCTGCTGAGCAGATGGCCCTAGTCATCCATGATTATATCGGGTGACCCTCCTCCTCTGGCTATAGGAGAGGAGGACCGGTGTCTGAAGACGTCCTGTGAGAGTCAGTCCATAGGTTAGGCCAAGCCGATTAGATGGTATCACTTGAGAATTTTGAACTAAGGCACAAAAGTCATAGATGGGTGATGGAATGGGATTTGCAGAGTCACAAGCGTGAGAGTTGTCCCATGGTAAGCCTCAGCCATGTGCAAGTCAAATTTCTGAGGGAACCCAAAGGAAAAACCTTGTATATGGAGCCAGCCTAAGAGAGTGACATAGAATAGACACGCAGAGAGAAGCAGTGAGAAGAGCTCTAGCTGAGATTCGTGAGACCCCTCCTCCCCATCCGGGCCTCTTTCTGCTTTCTAAATAAACGTTACTCTTCCCAGCATGGTTTGGGTGGGATTGCCCTGCTCCAGGAGTTGTCTTGAGTCAACCAGCAACATCATATCCCCCTGTCATGTCATGGGTTCAGGGTAGGCATGTGAGCCAATTCAGGACATTGAAGTTATGGAGAGAGTTGCAGGAGTTTTTGGGGAAAAAATTTCTCTCTAATCCATGGGAGGTCCCTCAAAATTAGTCTCTGCTTTTGTAGATGTGACCTAGGAAGTGTGCAGCTCTGGTTTTTTTTTTTTTTTTAATAATTTTATTTATTTATTTTTCCCCCAAAGCCCCAGTAGTAGTTGTCTGTCATAGCTGCACATCCTTCTAGTTGCTGTATGTGGGACGCGGCCTCAGCATGGCCGGAGAAGCGGTGCGTCGGTGCGCTCCCGGAATCTGAACCCGGGCCGCCAGCAGCGGAGCGCGCGCACTTAACTGCTGAGACACCGGGCCGGCCCTGGTAGTTTCTGACTACCTTTTTTAGACCATTAGAGGAGACAGCCTTAGATGAAGAGAGTACAGCAATGAAAAGAAAGTAGGTCATCCGACTTTCAGGTTGTGGGAAGTGGTCTTGGAGAAGATTCAAGACAACTAAACTAATGATGAAATGAGGGCGATTAAGGAAGAAGCCAGTCAACTTCACGACTGGGAAAAGTGGAATAATAGGGCTCTGAAAACAGACAACAGGCCACACACTTCCTTATGATACACATTCTACAGATACCTTCATTCCTACCTTGATAAGGTTTCATCCTCTGCATTGGAAATGCAAGTAGATAGAAAAAAAGATTCTATTTTCCCACAGTCAAAATCAAAGGGTGTATCTGGAATTTTGGTCCATTACCTCACTTAATCCTGACAATCCTCCTGGTAGGGATCATTAGTTCTATCACATGGATGGGGAAAATGCAGAAGAGAGATTCATTCACTTGCCCAAGATAGTAAGTCACAGAGCTGAGATTGGAATTAAGAGATCCACTATTACATTATGATAATTACCAAATTGTAATTAATTTATGAGCTCTGGTCTTGCCAGAGCTCTTGCTGAAATGATGTCAGAGCATGCATAGAATAACTCTGGAAAAATCGTGAGAAACTGTTAACCGTGGTTCCCTCCAGGAATGCTAACTGGGTGACTGGGAGTGGGAAATATTTATTTTCTGCCACTCAATGTTTTGTGCCTTTTGACTTTTGAACCATATGCTTATATTGCTTTATCCAAAAAAAGTGATGTATTCTGAAAAAAAATCGTATAATGAAAAATTTTTATCTGATAAAATGATGAGCTCGTATTACATGAGTTGGAGATCGCTTCTATTTTTAAAAAATTATTTTATTGTGTAGTTCCATGAAAGGTCTCCCAGTTTTAGAGAATACAAAGATTTCTGCACTGAATGTTCTCTCAACCACTGAAACTGCCTGAAAGGATCTTAAAAAGGTTACCTATATTTTTTGGCAGTATCAATGACTTTTTAAAAAAATCAGTTAAATTAAATTAAATTTTGGAAGTTAACCTTCAGATTCAGATTAGGCTAGATGTCTCTAGGGTCCGATAAAACCCAAAGAGAGCTGCCAGCATTTTCACTTGAAAGGATAACTGTGTGGTGATTCACACCAAGCTACCTGAGGAGTGGAGAGCCCAGTAGTGAGGAGTCTACCAATTCATCACTCCAGAATCTCCCGTGGGTAAGGATAGCTGAAGGCAAGCACGCTTTGCACATCGTATTTTCTCAGGAACACAGCAGGCACCTTGTAAAATCACTAGGATAGGCCTCACAACAACAACAATGGAGGATAAAGAAAATGCATGCACACGGGCACTGGCAATTTGCCTCCAATCTCTCATGGCAAACCCTACGGGAGACAGGAACCCTTTGACGCCTGACCTTGTCTCTTCTTACCAAGGACAGTTTAGTATGTGCGTGTGTGTGTTTAAACTAAATGCTTCACATCTATGAAATCTTTCAAGTGTCAGAGAGCCCAATTGAATGTTATCATAAACTTTTCAGTCAAACATGGCAAAATTTTTCAGTACACCTACTTGAGTGTTCATGTTTTTGAGTGGCCTGGAACAGTAAAAACAATGAAAAACCTTTTAATGCAGTGAAATTAAGACGAATATGAGCCATAGAGCTAAGCTCCACTGTTCTCAGCATTGAAGATAGTCACATGTAATTTTGCTGCTGTAGAAAGCCAATCAGTTCTGCTAACTAAAGCCCACATTATTTTCCTGAATTCCTTTGGTCTCTTTTAGTATTTGAAATGCTAAAAAATTCTGCCCCAGCACTCTGTTTGGAAAAGTCTGTGTACTGTCTTTTGATCTCTGCTACTGGTTCACAAGTCAGGAAGTTATAAAGCAAGAGAGGGGATTTTATTTATGGAATTTTGTATTATTTTTTCTATTCACTATACTGCATTTCTTCCTCCAAGGCCACAGAATTCTGCTGCAAATTACAAGAGGCAGTGACAGACTTGGCTAAGACCACAGACTATAGGAAGAGGATCCTAGAGTGGATCCGGCTTGAAAGGCATTTCTGCCCTTTTGTGTAAGACATTATCCCCAGAATCTTAACTTTTATGAGAGAAGAATGGAAATGTACCAGTGGAAAAATTCATTGTATACTTGTAGCTGACAATCCAATAAGCTTGAAGGAAGTGCCAAAGTCGTGCCTCTGTTTCTCTCTGCCCACAAGGGACTTCTGAAGATAACCTTCCCCAAATCAGACCAGGAATTCTGTGCAGCCAGCACTGGATTTCATGATGGGGGTGCTGAATGGAATGCACTGAATGAACCACTTGGTGTTCTTGTCAAACACGGATCTGCCAATGTTGATATCAAGCCTCACATGGTGAGGTAAACTGGCCACTCTAACAGATTTTCCCCCAAACCCTTATTCTTGACTATCAAATCTAGCATAACTTTTAGTTTATCTCCCTAATAGGGGAGGAAGACAATTCCTCTACCCTCTAGGTTCTTCTGGCTGGCCTAAGAATTAAATTGACGTGAGACAGAATAAGAGGAGAAAGTCAAACAAAGCTTGATAACATGTACACATGGGAGAAACTCAGGAAAGCTGACTAACTCGCCAGAATGGCCAAAGCTGCCACCTTAAATACCATCTTCAGCTAAAGACAAAGGAGGATGTTGGGGGTAGTGGTTTGGGGTTTCAAAGGGGAGGAAGTCTCTAATTTACATGGAGATGAAAATGCAAATGTTTGTTAAACAAGTGTTTGCTGGGCCGGCTATAGACAATGTTATCTTATGGTACTAGCTCCTTCCTGGAACAGGCCTTCTATCTTAAATTCTTTTAGGCAGTTAGGGGGAAGGTCAAAGTTTCTTTCCGAGTCTTTTGTTCTTACAAATAATGAAGCCAAAGAGACACATTTTAGGGTGGCAAATTCTGATCCCCCACACCCTCCATTTCAATTTGATCATGGCTTAAGGGTGTCTCATAAAGCTTCATAGACTCAGTTGTCTCATTTAAGCACCACTGTGAGAATCCCCTGCTACCCTACTGTAAACTTAATCTATATTGTGGTTTCTTCTCTACCTGTGGCCTGACTTCTATTCTCTTTGTAACCGTTTAATGAGAGAAGGTAAAATCCTTTGAGAAAAGTAGTTCACAACCTTCTTGGTTTCGTCTGGAGACCTCTGTTCCATTTTGCTTGTTATAGTTTTATAAAAGCATTGAGACTTTCCTTAATGAAGAGAACTCAGACAGCCTCTGTCATGAACTTTGCTGAACACAAACCAGGAGACCAGAATACATAAAACCCATTAGTTCATGAAGACCCATAAGGGAAATCCTTAACACTCCATGGCTCAAGTTCTATGTAATTTTGAAATACAGATGAAAGTGCCTTCCTTAAAGGGATGTTTTATGATTAATGAGATAGTGTGCATAATGTGTTCTGAGTTGCTGGAGAAAAAGTCCCATATTAAGGAGCTATTATTATTTATTATTACCATCCAGATGCTGGGACTATATATTTCCCAAGGACACGATGAAATGTAGGACAGATTGCTAAAATTCCAGATTATTAGCAAGCTCTAGGGAAAATAGCATATGGTGGGTATCTTTTGATAAAAATGCTAAATACATATTTATATGATAAACTGACTAGTGAAATTAGAGAGATGCCTTTGAGCGCTCTCACCAGAGTTCAGTGGGTTCCCTGGTGCACTGATAAGTGGAGAATTCTACAGGGAGTAGGTGGGTTCCTGCAGTGTTTGGAATAGGCCCCCTTCCCTTACTGTAGCCAGAAGCATGATTAAGGAAAGAGCCAGTGCTATTGAGACTCTTTTATTCACTGTTAATTGGAGTGAAACTTGGCACAACCCTTTAGGAAAGCAATTTGGCAATATCTATCAAAATTGCAAATTCATATCCGCTTTGACCCAGCCATTCTACAAGTAAGAATTTACCCTATGGATATACTTGCGTTGTAGCATTGTTTATAACAGCAAAAATTGGAAACCACTTAAACGTTTGTTAATAAGAGGATGATTACATAACATTGTGCACACATTCAATGGTGTAATTACAATTAAAAAAAAGAATGAGGAAGATTTGTATCTGCAGATATGGAAAGATCTCCAAGATATGTTTTTCAACAAGATGTAAAGCAATATGTACGGTATGACTGCACTTGCGTAAGTACGAAAAAGGAAAACATAAAAAATTTTATATGTAGACTATACATAAAACAACTATTAACTGTGGTTAATTTTGGGGAGAGAAACTTGAAGTGTTATAAGAGGGGAAAACCATTTCCCTTTTTATTTCAAACTTTTTAGAACCATAAATACGTATTACCTTAACTTTAAAAATGATTATTTTTAAAGAAAGAAGGAATCTTCTTTTCTTTCTGCTGTGGCTTAGAAGAAAGCAACTTGCAAAGCTGTTGCTACTATGCAGCTCAGACTGTGGCCATTATCTCCTTGATAGAAGCACCTCAGACACCCTCAGTGCTCTGGAAATCTCAGTTATCCGCGAGTGATTTGATCAGAACCTCCTGGTTTGCGTCTAAAACACCTGTGAGGCCAGACTTCTCTTATTCTTTAAGCCAGGGTAAGGGTGTAGGGATAAAATGGTATTTATTTTCCAATCTCATCACCTGTGATTTTGTTAAAAAACTGTTTGCCTCAAATTCACCTAAAATACACCTGTGACTATATAATTGCTGGTCACAGATCTTCATTTCTAATTCTTATAGATGTATCAAAGACTGGAAATGTCTCTCTTTCTCTCTCTCTCACTTATAAAACAACTGTTCTTTTCATAATTAACAATTTTACATAATTAACAATTTTAGCTTGAGTATGTACATTTCAAGTAATATGCTTCCAACAAAAATAGGAAAACATAACAGGTATTATTTCCTATGATAGCCTTTCTTATATGAAAGTAGCCTATAATATATATTTGCAAAAAAGTACTTGCAAATATACAGTTATGTACAAATAGACAAATATACAATTACAAAAAATATACACTATAGAGGAATCTTACACTTCAGTTTGTTACAATAAATGCATCATGCAGAAACTATTTCAGGTCTCTCATTTTAAAGGAATTTAAAACTAGTTGCTAAAAAGAATCATAGTACAGTCATGCTGGACACGTACTACACAAGTATTAAGTATGAATCATAGCTAGAAAATAAGTCATTTACGAGCAGAGTAAGTTGGTCTTCATCATTATCTTAATCTTCATTTTGGCTTCTTACACAACGTCCCAGAGTTAGGGAGGAGAAACAGTCCTCAAACTATTTGTCATGTGAAGTATGCTCAAATTGAAGCAGGCCTTTTGATACGGGCTGATCCCAGTACTCCTGCATGTGGGATTTACAACTTCCCAGGGAAGTTTTGGGACATACGTGCGAAACCACTGTGACGTAACTGAAAGAACAAAATACTGCTGGCCTTTACCTTGGTCCCCGTGGGCTGGCCTTGAGATCACGCGGTGTAATTGCTGTGTGAACTCATTCTCCTTCCTTAGCATGCGTATGAGGCTGTGTGACACTTGCCACTATGGTTAAGAATTGGCTTCATTTTTTATGCTTTTTAAAAAAAATATAATGAGCTTGATTTTCTTCACATTCCTGACAGACGACAGCAAAGTTATCATTTTATGAAGCTGCAGAGCCGTAGTTCTCAACATGTGGTCCCTGCGTCAGCAGAATTAAATCACCTGGGAACTTGTTAGAACTACTAACTCTTGGACCTCGCCCCAGACCTACTGAGTCAGAAATTCTGGGTGTGGGGCCCAGCAATCTGTATTTAACAATCCCTAAAGCTTGAGAACCACTTCTGTAGAGGAATTCCTATCATGTGGGCCCAAGTACTACAAAATATCTTGCCCTGCTTTTGTGGTATCTCTGACTCTGTAATGAAAGAATATCCACTCTCAATTCATCTGCACGCTCCAGAGCAGTTATTCTGAAAAGTCAGATACTCAGACTGCTTGCATCAGACTCACATGGAGGATGTGTTAAAATGCAGATTCCTGGACCTCTCTGAAGGCAGAGCCTGAGAATCTGCATTTTAAGCATACATCCCAACCGATATGTGAAAAATGAACTGAAGTTCTAACTCCACTGCTGAAGTATTTCTTGAAACAGATTCTTATTTAGTTCTTATTCTACCTTCTTATAGTTTCATTTTGGCATTTTGTTGTTGCTCCTGCTGCCTACCTCTCTGGCATCATCACTATATCTATCTTCGGAAAAGGGCAGGTGGTGTTGAGTGACAGGGGTAGAATTGTGGAAGGTGATACAAAAAACAAATTTTTAAAAAAATTGTATTATCTACTTGAAATGCTCCCCAAGCTGATATGTGTGAACAACCGGAAGTTGACTAAATTGGAAGAAAATGCTGAGTCTTCATGTTGCACCTTCATGGCAAGGGCAGTTGTTGATATTTATTATGAACATATATAAGTGGGCTCCAACAGCAGAAGGCTAGTGAGGCGGGTTGTACACCGAACTCCTACCTGCTCTCCTGCTTCTGCGCTTCGCTGCGCTGGGAGCTTCCTGTTGACCCAAATGTCAAACCAGTGGACACTTCATCCATTTTTATCTGTTGAATTCTCGGAAGATTCAGCTTTTGAACACACCCTTCATCTTGAGATTCTTCCATTCCTCACCGTTGTTTGACGTTATTTCTGCTGGCTTCTCTCCAGCCTTTCTTGGATCTTCCTTCTCTTTGTCCACTGCTTTATGCTGCTTTTCCTTCATTTCTGCCCTTGGCTGTCTCTTTCACCAATCTCTCCCTCTCTCTCTCCTTTTCTCATGCCCCCCTTTCCTCTTTTTCAACATTATTCAGTATTTACTATGGGTCAGGCACTCTTCTAAGCACTTTACATCAAATAACTCAGTTAATTTCTACATTTCACATTTGCGGGAACTGAAACAGAGAAGTAGGTTAATTTGCCCCAGATCACCCAGCTAGTTGGTGATGGAGCTGTGATTCGAACCCCAGCATTCCGGCTCCAGAGCCTTGCTCTTAACCACTCCATCGTGTACCTTCTTTTCTTAATCTACAAGCCCATTTGAGTGAGCTAATCTATTTCTTTGGCTTCAACTTCTACCTATGAGCCAGTTTATTTGATATCTCTAACTGTGGTCTCTGTTGCCCACTGGACGACTTCACCAGTATTTCCCCACTGGGCAGTAACCTGCTAATATGCTCACAACTGGACTCTTTACCTTTCTTGCCTTTGTTCTCCATGTATTCTGCTGTCACCAATGCAAGAAACCCAGGGGCTGTCCTACTGTTCTTCACTGATCCTGCTCGTCTAACTCGTGCTCAAGTCCAGTTTATTCCCCCTCCTTACCATTTTTATTTTATTTCTGTTCCCCCCTCTTCTTCTCTAATGCTACTACATCTACACTTTGGGATTATGGTAATATTATTCTCATTCTCTTAAGCAGAGGATTCATTCTTACATTATGAAACTGTGAGTCTCTTAACCGATAACATTCCCTTCTTTGAATTATCTGCTGTGAAGCATGGAACATACGTGAAGGCTGCTTATAAAAAAAATCCATAGGAATTTATGGAACAATTTTCTGAACTAATTTCTCTTTTGCCGTCGTCATATTCCTCTCCACATATTTTTCCTTAGTCTTGTTTTCAATTTTATTTTATGCCACTGTACCCACAATAAATTATTTGCAGTTCCCTCAATTTTGCATCCATCTATCTATCTATCTATCTATCTATCTATCTATCTATCTATCTATCTATCTATCTATCTATCTATCTATCTCATCTATCTGTCTGTCTGTCTATCTATCTATCTATCTATCTATCTATCTATCTATCTATCTATCTATCTATCTATCTATCTATCTAGACTCTTACTGGAATGCCCTTTCCCACTTTGCATTTTTCAAGCCTCAACTCAGAATCGTTTTAGTCTGGAAATTTTTTATGACAACTAATTTATGCTGCCTCAATATGACACATAAACTTTTTAATCTTAACACCTATTGCTCTTATTTACTTAGATACTTTTGTCTCCTCTGAAGTGTAATCTCTGAAGAAGACTGTATCTTCTTATCTTTCTATTCTCAGTGGCCTAATCTAGTCTCCATATGCAAAACTGGCTCGTGAAGTAATTCTAGAAATAATAGCAGTCATCCTTACTGAGCAATTACCATGTGACAATGAAGCCAAACTTCAACGATATCTCAGTGAAAACTACATATACCACTACTTCTATATTTTGGAGATTTCTATAACTTTGTAATACTTTTAAATCATTTTAAAGCCCTGTTTCTCTGCAATAGCAACAGTTAAACCTTTAAAAACAAGTACACACTGGTTCCAAGAAGGGGAGAAGTTGGGGTAAACCAAACCACATCCTATGCTCAGAAACACCAATGAAGACAGAGTAATGGCATGGGAAAGGCAGGGGACAGGGAGCCTGGGGTGATGGCGTGGACCTGGCCCTCTGAGGGTTTATCAGCAGTGAGCTGCTTGTAAAAATGACAAATTCTCTGTATTTTCACATAGTCACGTCAGGCATTTCTAGGCTCGTTTGTGGGAAGGGAACATAAGAGAGCAGGAAACTGCTTTGATGCTCCCAGATTTAGTTTCTCAGGACTGCTGTTACAAGGTACACAAACTGGCTGGCTTAAATAACAAAAATTTATGCTCTCACAGTTCTAGAGGCTAGGAGTCTAAAATCAAGGTGTTGGCAGAGTTGATTCCTTCTGGAATGTCTGAGGGAGAAACTACCTCCCCTACCTTCTGGCGGTTGCTGGCAATCCTTGGCGCTCCTTGACTTGTAGCTACGTCACTCCAGTCTCTGCCTCCATTGTCATATGGCCCTCTTCTCTACGTGTGTCTAAATTTCCCTCTTTTTATAAGGATATCCTAATCTAGTATGACCTCATCTTAACTTGATTATGTTGCACAGACCCTATTTCCAAGTAAGGTCACAATCACAGGTTCTAGGGGTTAGGACTTGAGTATATCTTTTTGGGGGACACAATTCAATCCACACCCCCCCCCCCAAAATCCCCTCAGACCATAAGCTCAGCATATAGGCCTTTCCACTGCTTTGTGAGTGGTGGTGTTAAGGAGGGCAAAAAAGAGAACAAGGCCTGGGAATACTGGAGTTCTGCGTCACAAATCCCCCACCACTCCACTCATTCAGGTGGAGGAGGCTAAGAAGCATTATTTATTTATTTTTATTTTTTAAGTTTCTGAAATTGTATTTGAAATAAACACGTATTTTAAGTTTAATTAAAATAATTCCAAAACATATATTTGCTATAAAGCATTAGGATCAAGAGTCTAATTATATATTTTTTAGATTTTCAAATCATTTTATTGCAAAAATTTTTGAACATACACAAAAGTTGAGAAAATTGAATAATGAACCCGCATGTATCCATTGTCTAGCTTTAACCATTATCAGCATTTTGGTATCTTGCTTCATATAGCTCCCACTCTAAGTTTTTTTTCTGAAATATTTTTAAGCAAAACCTAGACATCATGTCATTTCACTTGTGAAGACTTCAGAATGTTTCTCTCATAGAGAAGGTTGGTGGGATTATGTAAAAGAAGACCCTTCAGTGTCCAACAGAATTGCGCTCCTAGAGGACAGATTCTTCTCCCATGTAGATTAGTTTCATTAGACACTTAGCATCTGATGTCAACCATTCCCCCACCTCATCTCACTTCTCCTGAGGCTGTTCACTTTTTTACTTAAATGGATCACTGTTTTAGTTATATATTGGTTTGTTACCAGTTACCCTAAAACTTAGCAGCTTAATACAACAAATATTTGTCATCTCAGGTTTTGTGGGTCGGGAATTTGGGAGCATTTTAGTGGGTGATTCTGGCTAAGAGTCTCTCCTGAGGTTGAAGTCAAGATGTCGGTGGGAGCTGCAGTCATCTGAAGGCTCAACTTGGGCTGGAGGATCTATTTCCAGGATGGCTCATCATATGGCGGTTGGCAGAAGGCCTCAATTCCTATTAGCTGTTGGCAGGAGGCCAGAGGCAGCTCTTCAGGGGGTTGCTTGAATATCCTCACAAGATGGTAGCTGGCTTCCCCCAGAGTGAGTTATTCAAAGAGAGAGCAGGGAGGAAATTATGGTGCTTTTTATGACCTAGTCTTGGTAATCATACACCATCACTTCTACCACAATCTATTTATTAGAAGCAAGTCACTAAGTCCAGTCTACACTCAAAAGAGAAAGAATTGTTTCATCTTTTGAAGAAAGGAATTTCAAAGAATTTGTGGACATATTTTAAAATCTCTACAATCATCAATGGGTGGGACATCATGCAAAAGTGGAGAGGGAACTCAACCATAGTATATGTCATTAATTAACAATTTATTTGGCTTCTAGGTGAAGAAGATAGGGTAAGCTACATCTAAACAAATTCTGGAAATTTCCCTTTATGCTCCTCCTCTTAACTTCTAGGTCCCTCTCTTCTCCTTGCTGCTGAATCCTAGAGAACTGAAACATTTTTCTAGCTGTTCTAACACTGCAATATCCTACCCAGACTTTTCTTCCTCCTCAAAAGTCCACTATATTTATAAATTATTGTTTAGTCATTTACTTCCCATTTCATCTAGTCATAATTTTTATTTCCTCAGCATAGACTATAGTAGACCTAGACTTTTAAAATCCGATTACATTTTTAGAGTTGGATGGAAGAGATCTCAGAAATCATTTAATCATTAGAAAATTAAATCATTAAACAAAAAGTTATATTTTGAAAAATAATAAAGGAAAAAAGGCAATAGCTAAACTGAAGAATTATGAAATAGCAGAGCTGCAAGTACTTTTAAAGATTTTTCTAGTTTAAGTCAGCAGCTTAAAGTGGGTAAAGTGAGGCCCATTTAAACATTTTGTTCCAAAGTCACCCAGCTGGTTAGTGTGCCCAATTTAGACTATATTTCAAGTTTGTTACCTTCTAGTTTACTATTCTCTCCACTATACCACAGTGCATTTTGGTCTTCATTATTAGACATTTTAATAGATTACTTCAAGATTTTGTTTTAGTTTTACTTAGAGAAAGTCAACCTGCAAAGGGATAGATTCTCTATTTCCTGGTGTGTAGTTAGGTCAGTAGGTAGAGGTAAGCATCTATTTTATTGTCCCAAGCAGGACTTCTTGGGAATAAAAGTGGATGTTGTTAATAATTATGTTAGGTTAGCAAGTGTGAATTGGGAAGGCTTTGAGCAAAGTGTTATAAGCAGCAACCTATTAGTAGGTGTCATGATGAGTAGAGATGCTTCTGGGTTGTGCTTACATTGTTTATTTCTAAATATTTTCAACGTATATGTCAATTTGACCATAGCACATAATACAATAATTCAAGAAAAGAGATTTTTTTCATAATTATCTTCTGGATAATCCTATAGTTCCTTTGAGAATGGCAGAAAAGAGAGCTCCAAGTTCCTGATTGAGAGTAATTCATTCATTCAACAGTACTTACTCTTTATTATTTATCAGGCATTGTCTAGGAGCCAGAAATATGATATATTCATTAAGTAAACAGACAAAAACCTCTATGTTCTTGAGGCCTAGATTCTAGTAATGAAACAAAGGTGATCTTACTGACCTACACAATTAGCAAGTTTTGGGTTTTGCATTGCTTATTTCGGTAATGGTGATAGAGGTAATCCCCACTCTTAGGACAGATTCCTTGGTGACCTGTGCCAGATACTATACAGCAGTAGATTAAGACGTGGTCAGGGGTGCAACTGAAGTCATGGCACAGAAGTTTTTTGTGTGTGAAAGTATCTGAGCAATATGGGAGCTACTCCTATGACCTTGAACTCTCTAGGCCTGTAGTCTGATCCAGTGAGCTGATTTGCTTCAACAAAGTAAACTCGTTTGTCTAGCCCAAGGGAAACATTTTGCCAATTTTACAGTTGGATGGTTCCTTTTTAAAAAAATGCATTAGTAGTTATTTCAGCGTTAAGATTTCCCATAAATTAAATCTGTGCAGATTTCCAGCTGAGTTAGAATTTCACCAAAATGATAGAGTCCTACTAATTACTACGTTAAGTAAATCCTCATCCTCTCTGTAAATAACGTAGGTGGTAATTTACTCTTCTGCAGATGTAGAAATTAAGCCACCAGGAGGTTAACTAATTTGCTCAAGGTCACAGTATGTGGCGGGGTTGAAAGTGAATCTAAAAACCTTGCTTCCTAATTTTTAAAATCAAATAATCTCTTTCCCTATATTTAGCTATATATAGTAACCTATATTTATAAATAAAAACATATACATATAAATAATAGCCTATACATACAAATAATAGCCTATTTATAGAAATAATTTATCTATCTACCATAACATCAATATGAATGTAGTATTAACAGTGTTGGGGTTTATCCAGCAAGATTTGTTGAATGATTATTTTATTCTAATGATCTTCAAGAATAGAAGACCTCAGGGAGATGGATAAGTTTTAGGTCAAAAAACATTTACATTCCCAAACATATCCAGCTGTTTGTGTGCTGGGTTGTAGGAAAAAAATCAATTAAACTTTCCTTATTAAGTTATGTTTCCCTCCAAGGCCTGCGGTAGGCAAGAGTGCCCTGTGAGTAGCTTTTCTGGGGTGATACAGAATGCCTGGTAGTTACTTTATGACACTGGATGAGGTCCCAGAATTTGGGAGTTAGGTATATAGGGCAAGTTTTTACTTTCTGTATTTTGTAGGAAAACACCACCGTTAACCCAACTGAGAAAGAGAAATTCCAGCTGCGTGTTTACTCCGACCGTGTGTTTACTCCGACCGTATTCACCATCATCACCATTATCATCTAAGTGTAGTGTAGCACCCATCTTTATTTAAATGTCTATGCCAATTATAGTGATAGATGTAAAAGAAACAAAACAAAGATCATGAAATGTTTCTCTAATTCTTGCAAAAGAAAGATGAGAGGCCTTTCTCGGATTTTCTTGTAACCTGTGATAATGAATTAAAATCGTTTTCTTCCAATTACTCATCCTACTACTTTTTCTTTAATAAAAAGACAGACAAGTTTAAGGATGTCAATGGGTAAAAATTGCGTATAAATCATGACTTCTAAAGAGAATGTCTGCAGTGACTTTTCTTAAGACCATAGCCCCAGAACAACAGAGTACAAAAACATCTCAGACCAAACCAAAAATCCCAAATACCAAACTAAACAAAACCCACACAGGCACTGTTTTTATTCCATATATAATTTATATATATGAGAGAAAAAGATACATTCAGAGTTCACATTGCTCAATATATGTCTTTTTTTTTTTTTTTTTTTGTGAAGAAGATCAGCCCTGAGCCAACATCCGTGCCAATCCTCCTCTTTTTTTGCTGAGGAAGACCAGCTCTGAGCCAACACCCACCGTCAATCCTCCTCCCTTTTTTTCCCCAAAGCCCCAGCAGATAGCTGTATGTCATAGCTACACATCCTCCCAGCTGCTGCATGTGGGACCGCGGCCTCAGCATGGCCAGAGATGCGGTGCGTCGGTGCACACCCGGGATCCGAACCCAGGCCGCCAGCAGCGGAGCGCGAGCATCCAAACCCTAAGCCATGGGGCTGGCCCTCAATATATTTTTCTGAACATAAATTCATTCTGTCCAGTTGAAAACTTATAAGTCCTTTTAGGAGGGTCTGGTCATGCAATTGATCCATACTCACAGATTTCAATGATTTCACTGAAAAATATGCACAGGAAATGACTAGGACTGAATCTTAGAAATTATGCATGTCTAAAGTAAATTTAGTTTTGGAGGGTGTTAATTTGGAAAGATCAAGGAGATTAAGGGGGATAAATTGTTACATACAAAAGAAAACCTTAATCTATTTTCTGGATGAACTATTTTCTTGTGTGATCAATTTCTCTTTTAGAAGTTTGGCCAAAATGGATTACAAATACCAAACTTTAAGTAGTATGCAGTTTCCTTTCCAAATCTGTCTTTCTGCTTTCTGTGTCTCTCTCTCTCTCTCTCTCTCTCTCACACACACACACACACAAATGCAGAGCACATCTTTAATTTTCAGGTCTTTATTGGTAATTCCAGAGCAGTCAACATATAACATAGAGAAGACCAGTAGAATGCATATTTCTTATTTTATGAACTACTCTAAGATAGTTCATTAGCAAAATCTATAAGCAAATGGAATACTAAGAGACAAATGAGTCACACTTATATATCAAGGGAATTCTAAGAAGACACAGGCAAATTCATCTGAAGCTACATTGTTATTGAAGAGTTTTGTGATTCAATGATGGGATATACGAGCAAGTTGTAATTTCTCGTATATTAAAAAAACCCAGCCTCTTTTGACCCTATATCTCCTTTTAGCTACTGCCTCATTTCTTTGCTTCCTTCAATAACAAATCTCTTTGCAAATAGCTCGAATTCTTATTCTTCCCTTTCATGCTTGAATCCACTCCAATCAGATTTTTACTTTCAACACGCCATTGAAACAGTTCTTGCCAATATCACCACTGGCTGCCTTTTGTCAGATCAAACGGCTAATTCTCAGTCCTCAACTTATTTGATGATTTCATACAGTTGATCTCTCCCTCTTTTCTGAAGCACTTTGCTTTCCTCACTTGACTCCTGAGATCAACCACTCTCTTGGTTCTTCTATTATCTTATTGGGTTTTCCTTCAAAACTCCTCCATGTCTTCTCTCTCACTCAGAGTAAAAGCCAACGTCCTTACAACGGCCCACAAGGCACTCTATGTCTGTCTCCCAGCCCCCTCTCTGTCTTACACCTTTTGTTTTGCAGCTTTCTTCGTCACTTCCTGTACTCCTGCCAATTTGGTGTCTCTGTTTTTCTAAACAGGCCGGGTATGCTCCTACCTCAGAACTTTTGCACTGGCCGTTCCTCTGCCTGGAATATCTTCATGAATTGCTCCTTTACTTCCTTCAGGTTTTTACTCATGTGATACTGTATCTGTGCATCCCTGGCCCTCTCCATGCTCCTTGTCATGCTTTATTTTTTTCCTTAGTGCTTATCACCATATGACATATTATGTATTTACTTTTTAAAAAATATATATATATTTTATTTTATTTGTGTGTGTGTGTGTGTCTGTGTGTGGAAGATTAGCCTGGAGCAAACATCTGTTGCCAATTCTCCTCTTTTCTGTTGAGGAAGATTGGCCCTGAGCTAACATCTGTGCCCATCTTCCTCTACTTTATATGTGGGATGCCGCCACAGCGTGGCTTGATGTGCAGTGCGTGTGTCCGAGCCTGGGATCTGAACCTGCAAACCCCAGGCTGCTGAAGCGGAGCACACGAACTTAACCACTACCCCACCGGGCTGGCCCCAACATATTTACTTTTTTAACTGCTTACTGTCTTTCTCACTAGAATATAAGTTCTATAGGCAGAACCACCGTTTTGTTCCATGCCACAGCCTTAGCACAAAATTGGCCCTCAGTAAAAATGAGGAATGAATGATTGACTAAATGAATAAAATACTTGGTAGCAAATCATAATTACTAATTTCTTTTTAAAAAGTGTCAATTACGGTCAATTGGGATTGCTTTACTTAACCACCTTTCTTGATACTCTGGCTCATTCAAGATTTCCTTCTGCAGAATTTAAAAAATATGTACTGGGATCTGAATCATAATGACTCATTCAGTGAATTAAGAGGCATGGTTTTCTTTTTATTGTTGATTTTATAGACTGTTCATCCTAAGAAGGAAAACCAGCAGCACTGGAAAAGAAAAATGCATTTACTTTTAATTTTTCTACACTAAAACTTATAGCAATTTTTATGAACTGACTGGTATCATCACTGATAGAGACTGAAAGTTCAACTTACTCTGCTTGCAATCTGGGGAGTTGCCGAGAATTGAGTAGTTCCAGGTTTGATTACATGGGCTCAATAGTTAGCCTTTCCCAGGTGTAGAGATACAAGGTAGGTAAAATAAAGCTCACAAGCAATTTATTTTATTTATTTATTTTTTTTGTGAGGAAGATCAGCCCTGAGCTAACATCCGTGCTAATCCTCCTCTTTTTGCTGAGGAAGACCGGCTCTGAGCTAACATCTATTGCCAATCCTCCTCTTTTTTTTTTCCCCAAAGCCCTAGTAGATAGTTGTATGTCATAGTTGCCCATCCTTCTAGTTGCTGTATGTGGGACGCGGCCTCAGCATGGCTGGAGAAGCGGCGTGTCGGTGCGCGCCCGGGATCGGAACCTGGGCTGCCAGCAGTGGAGCCTTAACCGCTAAGCCACGGGGCCGGCCCAACTCACAAGCAATTTAAAAAACTATTTGGAAAAAGAAAATAATGGTATAGGTATTTATCTACTCATTTATTACCACTATTTGCATGCTTCAAGTCAATCCAGAAATCTATATAAAGAAGCTGAAAATATATAAAACCACCAAGATTCAGTTTTATGAACTTTATACTCATTGCATTTCTTCTCATTCACTTGTTCTTCCAGCTTATGTATAACTAGTGTTAATTTCCTTTTGAGATCAAAAACTTTCAGGATATGAATCATTTCCTTTTCTGTACTACACTATATTCCTGTAATATACGTATTGACCTAATTGCCTTTTTTTTTTTTTTGTCTTTAAAAAAATCTGTCTCCCTCATCAGATTGTGAGCTCTTTGGCAGGGCCTAGACTAACCCTTTCTTTGTATCCCCAGTGCCTAGGACAGTGCCTGGCACGTGGTAGGCGCTCTATAAATATGTGTAGAAATAAATAGATTTGACCTATTTACAATAGTTACAGCAGGAGGATAAACATCTGCTACTCTCTTGTTTCCAGACTGAAATACATTAATTAGCTCTGAGTTGAATTGTTCTAGATAAATTCTTATACGGTAGCTTGTAATTCAGGGGTTCAATCCTAACATTTTTAGCTGTGTGCCCTTGGGGCTTCAGTTTTCCGTGTAAAGTGGTCATAATAATAGTTACCCATAGAATTATGATGAGGAATAAATGACACAATATATATAAAGTGTTTGCACGATGTCCGGAACATAGTAAACATTCAGTTTATGTTGGCTATTAGTGTTGCTGTTATTTTTATTATTGTTATTATTATGATTAATTTGGTTGGTTTTGGTAACCAGTGCACTATATCAGATGAAGATCATAACAAGCATTCAGTTCATATCAGTTGCTGTTATTATTATGGGTTTGGTTTTAGTGTTAAGATATTATAACCAGCTATAGACTGATTCTGTGTTTGCATACCTCATACCTCTTATTTTCATGATTAACGAGGGCCTGAAAGATTTTCAAGCACAGAAGGCTGTCCTTCTCCAAATTAGACTTGGTGTATGTGTGTATGTGTATGTCTTTATCTCTGGCAAGAGAGGGTCAGAAAATTACTGTAGTCTCTCTTAAGAAGGGAACTGACCTCTGAATCATTGAATCAGCTTCCTTGTGAGGAATGGGCAACAAGTTCTCTGCGAAGACTAAGATTAGCCACAACTGGGGACCGAGGAGGAAGGCAGGTGACACCACTGTTTGGATAAGGCGGTGGCATCAGAAACACTTTGTTTGGAAGATGGTAAAGGAGCATCTGCTTGACCCCTGGTGGGTGGATCCCCAGGGGGAGGGACAGTAGACAGTGATTCTCAATCTTTAAGGAGCAACATAACATTCTTGAGAAACCGAGACCTTGGTGGGGGCAGCAGGGGCACCTGATCTGCAAGAGCTGAGCCCTAAGATTTATAATACAGGAGTCCAACTCCTGGCCTTGGCTGAGTTTAGCGTGGAAGATGACCAGAGAGGCACAGTGTTCCTTGCTGTGACGTAGACGAATAAGCATCACCGGAAGTGATGTTAGAAGGGAAAAATATTTCTGTGAATTGAAAGATAAACTGTTTAAAAGCATAACTGAGGAGGATTCAAAACATAAGTAAGGCCAAATCCATAGGATCTAAATGAGTGCCTTTTAGTTGAATTTTCATAATACCATTTTTTCATATTTTTTTATTATGGTAAAATATACATAACAAAATGTTACCATTTTAACCATTTTAAATGTACAATTCAGTGGCATTAAGTATACACACAATGTTGTGCAACTGGCACCACTATCCATTTCCAGAACTTTATCATCAACCCTAATAGAAACTCTGTAGCAATAACTTCCCATGCTTGTCTCCCCCCAGCCCCTGGTAACCTCTATTCTACTTTCTGTCTCTGTGAATTTGCCTATTCTAGGTGTCTCATGTAAGTGGAATCCTACAGTATTTATTATTTTGTGTCTGGATCATTTAACTTCACATAATGTTTTCAGGGTTCATCCATGTTGTAGCATGTATCAGAGTTTCATTCCTTTTTAAGGCTGAATAATATTCCATTGCATGTATACACCACATTTTGTTTATCCATTTATCTGTTGATGGACATTTGGGTTGTTTCCACCTTTTGGCTGTTGTGAATAATGCTGCTATGAACATTGTTATGCAAGTATAATGAAACCATTTTATCTTCTTTGGTCTGTGTTAGCTATTGTTGTTGTTTTGTTATTTTAGTTTGCTATAGGGTTTGTAGGGCTTATACTTCTTTAGTTTATTATCATTCACCTTCAAGTAATATTATCCTACTTCACATGTAGTATAAGAAACTTACAACAGTGTACTTCCTTTTCTCCCCTGCCAGCCTTTATGATATCAGTTTCATGTATTTTAATTTCATATATGTTATAAACCCCACAACACATTGTTATCATTATTGTATGAACAGTCAATTATCTTTTAAGAGATATAAATCATAAGAAAAAATGCCTCACATATTTACCCATGTAAATAAATTTTTGGCGTTCTTCATTAATTTGTGTAGATCTGTATTTCCAGCTGGTGTCATTTTCCTTCTGCTGGAAGGATTTCCTGTAGCATTTATTGCAGTGTGTATCTGCTAGTGATGAATTCTTTCAGCTTTGCATGTCTGAAAAAGTCTTTATTTGGTCTTTGTTTATGAAAGATATTTCCACTGAGTGTAGCATTCTAGATTGACAGTTTTTTCTTTCAGCATTTAACAAGTGTTGTTCCACTGTCTTCTGGATTGCATTATTTCTGAGGAAAATCTGGTGTCATCTTTATCTTTGTTTTTCTGTGCATAATGTGTCATTTTTTCTCTCATTCCCTTTAAGATTTTTCTCTTTATCGCTTGTTTTGAGCAATTTGATTATGATGTGCTTTGGTGTAGTTTTCTTCATGTTTTTTATACTTGAATTTTGTTGAGCTTCTTCCATCTGTGGGGTTTATAGTTTTATCAAATTTTAAAAAATTTCAGCCGTTATTTCCTCTAATATTTTTTCACACACGCTTCTTTCAGGGACTCCAATTATGTGTAGATTAGTCTTCTTGATGTTTTCCCAGAGCTCACTGATTCTATTTTCATTTTTTTAATCCTTTTTTAAATCTCTATGTTACATTTTGGATAGTTTCACTTGTTATGTCTTCAAATTTACTAATATTTTCTTTGGCAATGTCTAATCTACTCTTACCCTCATTCAGTATACTTTTTTAAAAAAAGCTCTGATAGTATAGTTTTCATCTCTAAAAGTTTGATTTGATTCCTTTTTATATCTTCCATGTTTCTACTTAACTTTTTCAATACCTGGAACACAGGAATAATAATTGTTTCAATGTCTTTGTCTGCTAATTCTAGCATCTGTGTTAAAATTCTTATTATAGATTGTGCTTTCCTAGTATTTTGCTTCCTGCTTCTTTGGATGAATGGACGGTAGACTCTGTAAATTTTACCCTGTTGGTGCTCTATATCTTTGTATTCCTATAAGTTTTCTTGAGCTTTATTCTGGAATACAGTTAAATTACTTGAAAACAATTTGATACTTTTGGGTCTCGTTTTTAAGATTTGTTTGATGGGATCAGTATACTGTTTAGTCTAGGTATAATTATTCCTCACAGCTGAGGTTAGACTACTCAATGAGTAATCTACCCCCAAACCCACGAATTTTGAGGCTTCTCTAGTCTGTTTGGAAATAAAGGCTAATCTTGGTTTTGTGTGAGTGCTGGGCACTCTTCTTTCTAATCCTCTAGTGGTTTTTTCCTGGCCAGGAGTAATTTCCTCACATGCCTGCACTAATCAATACTCCACTAATTTCTCTAGGGAGCCCCTCTGCAAATCTCTGGAGCTATGCCTCTGCACAGCTTTCTCCTCTCTGGCATGCTGCCTTGAAAACTCTACCTGCCTTGGGTCTCCTTGGGCTCTCAGATCTATCCCCTCAACTCAGGTTGTTCGCTGGGCTGTGCCTGGATACCCCCTCTTTGTGCTCTAGCTTGGAAATTCTCTCCAAGCAGGCAGTCAGGGCCGTGGTAGGGCTCACATCATTTGTTTCCCATCTCTCGGGGATCTCTATATTTCATCACCTGATGCTCAATGTCTCGAAAGCTGTTGTTTAATATATATTTTATCTGTTTTTTTTTTTTGGTTGTTTCAGCCAGGAGGCTAAATTAGTTCCCTGTTGTTCCCTCTTTGCTGGAAGCAGAAGTTCCAAATTAGTGTCTTAAAAAAAAGTGTGTCAATGGGAGAAGAAGAAGAAGTGCTGGTGGTGCTAGAATGATAGAAATGCTTATTGCTGGAAGGCTGTTAATTATGGCTATAGAATGGGATTTTTGCCTATGGTAACCAGCTTGATAAAATGAAAAGAATATGGGCTTTGCAGTTAGTGGTTTGAATTCCAGCTCTGTCACTTACCAGCTACATGACTTTGAACAAGTGACTTAGTCTTTCTGAGCCCTGGTTTCTTTATCTATCTGTAAAAAAGGTGGAATATGGACATCTGACTCACGGTGCTATGGTAAGGACTAGATAAGATGATACGCGCAAATGACCTGCTACAATATTTGGCAAAAGGCAGCCTCTACACAAATGTTTATTCCTTTCTTTATTCATCTCTCTTATTTCCCATTATTCCTATTTCCTCCACAAGATAATTGTTGATTTTTTCTATTATGGTTTAAAGTAGACTGGAAGAAGAGCAAAAAGTTTTGCTATAAATTTTTTCAGTATATAGGACATAGAGATTTTGTTCTTCTCTTCCTTTATTTCTTCATACATCAAACACCCACTATATAAAAGGCAATGTGCTGCAAACTATGGAATAAAAATATGCAGGACAGAGTCCTTGCTCTCCAAGAGCTCACAGACCAGCAAGTGAGGTGGGCAAGAAACCCACAATGTGGTAAGATGGCACCACAGAAGCACTGTGTCTATTTGCAAAAGAGAAAGTTGGCGGCTTGCTGGCTGACAGATGAAAGCACCGTGTCTGTATCCAATCTGTCTTCAGCTTCTTTTGTTGTTTACTTCTTCAGTATCTGATTGATTTCAAGGCTCAGGCTCTGATCCAGCTGACCCTGTCACTGCAGAAACCATTTGATTCTTTCTACTTAGTGTGTTCAAAAGTCACTTTGTGGCAGACCGTATCCTTAATGAGCTGACAAAGCGGAGGCCAGAGTTCCCGAGTCGCAGCACCTCATCTGGGGGACTCATTGCCTCTGGACAAGAAGTGATTACCTGAGGCACTGACTTTAGGAAAAGAGGAAAGGCATCTCTTTATAAGCTTCCCTTGATCTTGACACTGAAGGCCTAGATGGCTCTCATCAAGCTTTTACTGGCTCATCACCAACCAATCAATAGGAATTTGGCAGAGAGGAAGAATGGACAAGATTCTTCTCCTTCAGGCAGGGAATTAAACTAGCAGAGTGAAAGAAGGGCAGTCTCACAGTGGAGAGAGCACAGGACTAGGTGTAGGGAGATCCAATTTGCAGTGCAGTCTTTTTATGTAAAATGGCATTAGACAACTACTTTGGAGTTTTAAAATTCTAGGCTCTAACTGTAGAAGCAATTAATACTGTAGTGCTCTGCACATCAGTAACAAAGCACAGTAAAGATTTATTATCATTTTTGTAATTTAAGAAAGGTTTTATTTTTTTTACAGTGTAGCATTAAATTTGTCTGTTTGAGCCCACGCAAAATGCAATTTTTCTTCTAACTAAAGGAAATTAAGTAAATAAGTGTTTCTTTCTTTTAATGCTACTTGAATGGAAATAGAGGGGAAGATGCTTACAAACCAGAGAAGAAGTTGCATCTTTTGGTGAGACAGATTGACTATCTCTAGCCCCACCTGAGCAGGGGTGACTCAGGTTGTAGGTATGTCTCTTGTGGTCTCACATCTTGTTAGGAAATTACCCCACTGGCTGGAGACCCAGGGTTCAGTGAACTCTTCTGGAGTGGATGAAAATGGCAATTTGACCCTGCACATCTCTAAACTATGATTGTGGATACAAGCTCCTTGAAGTAGGAAGTGGTCCTTATATACGCCCGTTGAATGAGTGCTGGGCACCCAACCTTACCTCAGTTTCCAAGAGGCAGCTTAGAGTAGTTTCACGGCACATGGGCTTTGAAGTTGGATTCCTGCTCTACCACTAACCAGGCGTGTAAGTTAATTAATCTCTCAGGGTTTCAGTTTTCTCATCTGTAAAATGGGAATCACAGTTACCTCAGTAGGTTGATATAAGGATTATATGAGGTAATACAAGTCGATACTTGACACAGGGGTGAGGAGACACTCATCAAGCCCAAGCAATGTAGGTGGAGGTAGGGCAGAGAGGATGATGATAACAATAAATAACTTAATAGTGTAGGAAAAACTGGATTTGTTTTCATTTCACAGATGAGGAAACTGAGGTTCAATGAGCTTAAGTACCTAGTCCCAGGCCACACAACTAGGAAGGGATGGAATCCGTGCTGGCTCTCATGGCTTTAGACCCCTACGTCAGTCCAATGCTGTCTCCACAATGGGCTGCTTAAGGCGGATAGAGGTCATGAATATGGAGATAGTCTCACTGCTGCCTTCCTCCCAGATGTTCCAGGACAAATGGCATGTACCATGTTTAAACAAAGGACTGCCTACAGCTTTTCTTTGATGGTAAAATGGAACATTGACATTTCTGTGAGTTGTCTATAGCATCCAAGGCTTGGGCACCATGAAGAACTTCCATTTTTACACTACAACTGACATTCAGTTTCTAAACAGGAGAGACCTCTTGTAGAGATCCCTGACCGTAGCTGTTATCTGCTCTTAGATAACAGCATAGAAAAGTGACGGAGGTTGACCTTTTAATCCTCATCGGAAAAACCCATAAAGCTATTCTTTATGACTTAAATGATAATTAACTTCCATTGAACCAAACATATTAGATGATTTACATACTTATCTAATTTATTGTTACAATATCCCAGAGAGATAGAGTTTATTATCTCTGTTTTATGGTTTTTCCCAAGGTTATACACTTTGTAAGGGAGGTAGGATTGGAACCTATGACTTCTTCAAAGAAGCTTCTTTCAAGCTCCTTCTCTTTGAGTATATGACACTGCCTTGCTCTTAACAAACAAGTAAACTAACAAACAGATATTTCATTGCATTTAATTCACCAAAATTCAACTCTAAAATTACTTATTGAGATGTTACTCTATGTCCAGCCCTGTGCTACAGTTCTAAGCATCTTAAAACTCAATGTCTTTATGGTTTAGATTGTACTATTTTAGGGAAAGTTATAATTTGCATTGTTCAAAGCTACTGCCTGGCATATCTATTGGACTTAATAATTATTTTGTGGAGGTGGGAGATGGAAAGATAAAAAAACAATTCATGCCAAAGAAAAACCTCCATGATTAAGGTCATTAGCTCTGAGTAAATGGTATGAAAAAGAACATGAGATGGCATGTATTTTATTAGGATAACACACTTAGGGTGTAATGTCAAGTTTTGAGCCAAAACCGGACAGTGTAACTTTTAGACATTCTTGTATCATTATGAAGTAGTTTAGAGCCAGAGCAGGGGTGGCTAAATACAGCCTACAGGCCAGATTAAGCCCACAAGGATATTTTGTCCACACTTAGCTTCCACAGAACAAGCAACAACCTTCAGCTGTGGGTGGAAGCCGACAGCAACTCTGTTGGTGCTCAGAGCCCTGCCAGTGCCAACCAGTTGCAGAGAGATGGGAGAGGCCAGTATGAACCTGGCCTCCGAGGCCCCTCTGGCTAGTATCCCACAGGACTTGATGATTCAGTCCTGCCTGCCACAGACCCTGGATTGGCTAAGCTCACCATGGAAAGAGGCAGGCAAGAATGGCAGGTTGCAGTAGCAGAGAGGGGAGAGTAGCAGGGCTGCCAGAGAGAATGCCCCCTTTTGCTTTTGCAGGACTTAAATCCCTCTAGAATGACCTCAGTGTATCCGTGAGTCCCCAGAGAGGATTCATGTGTGCTTGGCACCAGTTTATGCCTGCTGGCTGCTCCCCCTCTCAGCAATCTGCTGCCAGTCATTCACCAGGAACCACTGTGCTCCATTGTGGCTGAATCAGGAGCCCTCCAGAGGCCACAGCTGCACCTTGCTCTGCCGCGTAATGGGAAAGAATGTCATTCTTCCATATGAGTTATGCTTCATTTTTGTTTGTGGACTCTTCTCCCTCTTGTGCCTCAGACATGAAACCTTGGGGAGCTAGCCCTGAGACAAAGCAGAGCAACAGACATGACACTAGACTCAGCAACGCTACTCTCCTTTGATGGCCAAAGCTTTGTGCCTGGCGTCCTGTTCTATCAGGATGAGCTCTTTCCTATGGCACTCCGAGTCCCTCATGCAACAGGCCTCTGGAGGGCAGAGCTACCCGCTTGCCAGGCATATCCATGGCTGTTTGAATCCCAGTAGTGGGCACAATCTAGGTCACAAGGGGACTCTAATACACATGTGTGTCTTAGTCAGTACAGGCTGTTATAACAGAATTCCATGGACTGGGTGGCTTATAAACAACAGACATTTATTTCTCACAGTTCTGGAGGCTGGAAGTCCAAGATCAAGGCACTGGCAGATTTGGTGTCTGGTGAGGGCCCACTTCCTGGTTCATAGATGGCTGTCTTCTCACTGTGTCTTCAGATGGCAGAAGTGGGGAGAGAGCTCTCTGGGGTCTCTTTTATAAGGGCAGTAATCTCATTCTTGAAGGCTTTGCCCTCATGACCTAATCACCTCCCAAAGACCCCACCTCCTAATACCATCACATTGGGGATTAGGATTTCAACATGTGAACTTTGAGGGGATACAAACATTCAATCTATAGCAACAAGTTGTTAATGAAACTATCAAATCCACATATTATTGTCCTTGAGTCGACATAATGTAAGTAATTAGAATTCTAAGATTTTGCCCATAATCAGGGAAAATTATTTTAGGGAAATCTCAAGACTTTGTGGATATGACATAATATAGGGTTGAAAAATGCAAAAGAAAAGTGGCATGGATAATGTGGGAAGAATGGTGTAAAGGATGGAAAATATTAAAGTAATTATAGTTTTAACCCATTTTAGGCTTAACAGAGGAATTACATTTTTGCAAAAGAGTTGTAACATGATGCACTTGTATTTTGTAAATAAAGTGTAATTTAAATTTAGTTTTAGAAAAATCAACGTGGACAATAGAAAACTTGGACATGTTAAACTATAAAAGAAAACCAGTTGTAGCGTAGAATGGAGAAGACCATGTACCTAATTGTGTCAGTCTTTTTTAACTTTCATTTTCAAGGTTATCACCCTCCAGTGAAGATAAACACTACTAAAAGCTTGTCAGCTCTTTTTGAGACAGGAAAAAGGATTCATTTCTCTGCCTGTCTCAAGGAGATAGATGTGGACATCAGTGTCCTTCTACAAAGCAGTCGATGAGTTTAAACAAGATGAAGTGGCAGTATGTTGATGGAGTATATTCAGAGGTGACAAGCAGTCTTGCAGACAGTGATGTTTTCTTCATTATTCTGCAAGCAAGACTTTAGAGAGCTCTTACAATGGGAAAAGGAAAAAAAATTGCCCTGCCAAGGTTAGAAGTTAGGATTGCATTGTGCCTTGAAGAGGGCCGGCCAACAGATGAGGACGAAGAGTTTTCTTTGGTCTGAAGGGCAAAAAGCACTTTCTTAAAAAAAAAAAAGAGTATCTTAAACATTAGAGCATTTGGAGAATGAAATATGCTTTCGACTATTTTTTAGGTTAGAATCAGTGTTCTTTTAAGATAAATGTTACAATTCCCTTGGCAAAGAGTGAACTGGGTAGCTCTTTGAACATTCGAGATGGTTAGAGCTGTGAAGGTTTTAAAATATTATCTGGTCCAATTTCCTCTCAAGAGTAGGAAGCTGAGGCCCAGAGAGAGTTAATTAACTTACCTGGAATAACAGGGCAGGGCCAAGACTAGCATTTTTACTCTGTCTTGTCAGTTTTATTCTGTGCTATACTGAATATACACGATGGCGTGCAAAATTACAGGACGTGTGTGTGTGTGTGTGTGTGTGTGTGAGAGAGAGAGAGAGAGAGAGAGAGAGAAACAAGTCTGTTCAGCTACCATGTAGCGGCTGCCATTTTTTCCTTCTGTTAAGGCTCCCCCTGCTGGGTAATACTTAGGTGGGGCATCCTCTCCCCTAATATACAGGCCGCCATTTTCTCTGTGTACTAAGTGGGACCTCTCAAGTTGCCAATGGCACTCTGTGGAGAACGGTACCTCTATCCTTCACTTTTTTGTCTTAAACTCTGTTTGAATGCTCAATGGATGGATTTTATAAAAATTTTAATGAAGGTTTTTTGGCATAAACTGGCATGGGGCATAAGACTGATTTAAATTCCTTTGACTCTTCTGTTACTGTTATTTCCACTGCTCGGTGGCCGCTGGCATCTGTACGTTAGACAATTGGCAGGAATTAGAGTGACACGTGGAACTGTTGTTGCTTATTGCTTGAGTAGCTTTTATGAATTCCAGTGGGTGCAAAAGGAAGCAAAGGGCTACAGCTGTGCATCGTTTTTCTCTTGAGGAAAATTGGACCTCTAAGGGAGTCAAGATCGTTGGCAAGATAGCTGCTTTGATGGGCCAGCAATTGATGCAGGAGTGGATTAGGGACAAAGTCCTTGCTGTTCTCTTCACTTCTTGGCCCCACCACTTACTTGCTGTGTGACCTTGGGCAAGCTACTTCATCCTTCAAGAACTTAGTTTGTGAAATGAAGATGATAAGGGTACCTACCGCAAAGGTCTATTTTGAATAAAAAAGGAGATAATGCATTAAATCACCTAAAAGCATGCTGACTCAATAAATGTCGTTATTAGTATGCCCTACCATTCCTTTAGCAGGAGGCAACAGTTAGGGCAAAAAGATCAGGATGATATTTTATTTCCTTATATTTTTGGTTGTTGGCAAAGAGGCTTAGGAGTGTTTAGATTACTGATGATCTAGATTATTTTGGAAATTTTAGAGGGCAGTCAGGACACAGGCAGTAAAGAAATCAGAACTGGCTTGGGGAAAAGGGACTTACAGATACATATTAATCCAAGTTTCCCCAGACTCCACCAATTTACCATGAAAGGTGAAGTTGACATTAGTTCTCAGTTTTTGCTAGCTCACTGTGCCCACAGATGGATTCAGTGCTTTGATCTCTTGGAAAAAATCCCTTTCCCCTATGATTTTTGGAAGTCCTCAGAGGTGTGTCACATGACTCATAAACAAATCTCTTTTCCAGGAGAGCTGCCAGGCATTGCCATGTCTGTTGGAGTCTTGTTTATTTCTGTAGGGCATCCTGGCATCAAAGGTATTCACTGTAGCTCCCTCTGTAGGTTTCCGCCTTTAGGGAGCCTCAAAAATAGGTCAGGCTGAGGAACTGCACAAAGCAGCAGAGGGAATAATGTCCTCTTCCTTTCACCCATCCTTGTTCCCCTTGAAGAGAAACTCTTCTTCATAGTCCCTATTACTCCTATGCAAAGCAAGTCATTTAGGAAGATGTTTAGAGGTCTTGGAAGTGGGATAGGCTCAGCAAAAACCTTCTCCCTTTGCTGCACACGCACGCACAGAAAGAGACGTTCAAGCATCCTTGATATTTTTCATTTGCTTAGAGCTCTAGGTCTTAAGAGACAACCTGGTTGTGTTTACTTAAGCGCAGGGCACACGCACTCAGATTCAAGTGAATAGTCACATTATTTACGATTCTTGGATGACACAATTTTATTTAAACTGTAGCACTAATATGCTGATGTTCTGCCTTGGAAATAATTAAGTTTGTTGGTAGTAAAATAAATTTGGGCATGTGCTTTTTCAATATCTACAAAAACTCTTACTCTTGCTCAGATTTTCCCAATATGTTAGTTATTTAAGAAGGCATCCAGAAAATGAACCGTTTTCATATTCTGTTTCATTATCAGCTCATTTTTCAGCTGTCTGTGTAAGGCATAACAATTAAGGTATGGGATATGTTGGTAGTGCTGAAAAATCTTTTCCAAGATGAATGAAAGTGCAAGACTGATTATAGCAGCTTTTATCTGATTGATGTTGACATACAGAACCATGAACTTCACTACACGTCATTCTCCTGGAAGAAGCTATTCTGTTAGCTTGAAGGGTACACTGTGAGTTACCAAACGGTATCATCTGGGAGAATGTGACAACTGTGCACATGATCTCAACCTTAACATGGTCAGATTGTGCCCTGAACAAAAGCAATGCCACTTTGCTTTCCCTTTATGAACAGTGTGTAGATATATCTTCTAAAACTAATTTCTATGTTTAACCTTTATAGTCTGTTGGAGTTAATGACTTCTTTTTATATTCCTCCTTTGTTTTTACTGGTTCTAAAACTAGGGTCTTAGAATCTTTTAGCCAAAAATAATTTTAAAATTCAATATCCTTGTTTTACAGAAGAAGAAACTGAAGTCACCGTCATAAGATACATATATATATATATATAAGATATAAGATTAATACACAAAAATCAGTTTTATTTCTATTTACTAAGCAATAATCAAAAAACGGATAAAAAACAATTGCACTCACAATACCATCAAAAAGAATAAGATACTTAGGACTTAATTTAACGAAAGAAGTATAAGACTTTAACACTGAAAAGCACACAACATTGCTTAGAGAAATTAACGAAGACCTAAATAGCGTGTTATACCATGTTCGTGGATTAGAGGCCTCACTATTGTTAAGATGACAGTTTTTCTCAAATTGATCTATATACACAACAATCCCTATCATATTCCAAACATTTTTTCTTTTATTGAGAAAAATGGACAAACTCTTCCTAAAATGTATATGGAAATGCAAAGGATATAGAATAGCTAAAGCACTTTTGAAAAAGAAGAACAAGTCTGGAAAATTTACATTAGCCAATTTAAAAACTAACTGGAAAAGCAAAGTAATCAAGACATAAGGATAAATATTGACAATGGAACAGAAGGGAGTCCAGAACTAAACCCATTTAGGGTCAATTGATTTTCAACAAGGGTGCCAGGGTAATTCAATGGATAAAGCATAATCTTTTTTTTTTTTCTCCATAAGTCTTTATTTTTTATTTATTTATTTTTTGTGAGGAAGATCAGCCCTGAGCTAACATCCATGCCAATCCCCCTCTTTTTGCTGAGCAAGACTGGCCCTGAGCTAACATCTATTGCCAATCCTCCTCCTTTTTTTCCCCAAAGCCGCAGTAGACAGTTGCGTGTCATAGTTGCACATCCTTCTAGTTGCTGTATGTGGGACAGCATGGCTGGAGAAGCGGTGCATTGGTGCATGCCTGGGATCCGAACCTGGGGCCGCCAGTAGTGGAGCATGCGCACTTAACCACTAAACTACGGGGCCAGCCCAAAGCATAATCTTTCTTAACAAATGATGCTAGAACAACTGGATATCTATATGAAACAAAAATGAGCTTAGATCTTTACCTCTCACCATTAAAAAAAATTAACCCCAGGCCGGGCTGGTGGCACAAGCAGTTAAGTGCATGCACTCCGCTGTGGCAACCTGGGGTTCACCAGTTTGGATCCTGGGTGCCCACTGACACACTGCTTGTCAAGCCATGCTGTGGCAGTGTCCCACATAAAGTAGAGGAAGATGGGCATGGATGTTAGCTCAGGGCCAATCTTCCTCAGCAAAAAAAAAAAAAAAAGGAGGATTGGCATCAGATGTTAGCTCAGGGCTGATCTCCTTCACAAAAAAAAAAAAAAAATTAACCCCAAAATGATCACAGACCTAAATGTGAAGACTAAAACTATAAAATTCTAGAAAACGCATAGGAGAAAATCTTTATAACCTTGGATTAGTCAAAGATTTCTTACATATGCCAAAAGCACTATTATTAAAGAAAAAAAGGTAAGTTGGACTTCAAAAAATTAAAGTCTTTTACTGTTCAAAAGACTCCATTACAAAAATGAAAACATAAGCCATAGACTGGGAGAAAATATTTGCAAATAACATGCATGATAAAGAACTTGAATCCAGAATATATAAAGAACTCCTATAACACAAGAATAAGAAAACAAATGACCCAATTCAAAAACAGGCAAAAGATTTGAGTAGATACTTCACCAAAGAAGGTATACAAGTAGCATATATAGTCATTAGGAAAAGCAAATTTAAACACAAGTTAGCATTATATACCAACTAGAATGACCATAATCAAAAAAGACCTAATACCAAGTGTTGTCAAGAATGTGGAGGAGGTTGAACTTTCATGCATTGCTGGTGGGAATATGAAACAGTATAGCCACTTTGGAAAGCAGTTTGGCAATTTCTTAGGTTAAAAATATACTTTCCTAGAATCTACCAAAGAGAAATAAAAACATATGTCCACAAAGTCTTGTCTGTAAATGTTCAGAGCTGTATTATTCATCATAGCCAAACAAAACATGGGAAAAAGTCTAAATCTCCATCAGCTGGTGAATGGATAAAGAAAATGTTATGTTTCCATTTTGTTGAGTACTACTCAACAACTCAGCAATGAAAAGGAATGGCCTACTGATACATGCAACAGCATGGATGAACCTCAAAAACACTATGGAAAGTGAAAGAAGCCAGATACAAGAACTACATGTTATAAGATTCCATTTATATGAAATTTCTAGAAAAAGCAAAACTATAGTTAAGAAAAGCAAATCAGTAGTTGTGTAAGAATTAGGATTGAAGTCAAGATTGACTTCGAATGAGCACAGGGGAACTTTTTGAGATGAAGGAAGTTTTGTAAAATGGGACTGTGGTGATGGCTGCACAACTGTGTACATTTATGAAAATTCATTGAAATGTAAACATAAAATCAATGAATATTATAGAATGTAAATTATACCTTAATAAAGCTGTTAAAAACATATTTGAGCTGGAGACACAATGGTCACTGGTTGATTTTTGACTTCCTACTATCCATTTCACCACATTTTGGTACCAGCACTGTAATCTTTTCCCCATCCTGTACAGTCTTGGAACTATTAAGATATTCTCTGTTCCCTAAGCCAAGGGATGGGCAGTTAGTACTCTCTGTTGTAAGAGAGAAAACTCTACTTCAAACCCTCTTTAAGAAATTTAAAAAAAAAAAGTAAGTTTTTGGCAACATTTCAAGCCTACATATAACTGGATTCAACTTCAGTGGGAGCAACAAGGAAAATCTCACTGGCTATGGTTGGTCACTGAGGTCCTGTGCTTTTCCTTGAACCAATCACTCTTTGCAGGGAAACGTGGTCCAAGTGGTCGTTCAGGAGTAAGTGACGCCACTTTTGGCAACTTCACCAGAAACCGACCGACTTTGAGCTTTCTTTCTTTGGGAGAGATGTCGAGTTCTTAGTTTTACCTGCAATAGTTACGAAACCTTGGATGGGGACATTTGGATCTATAATGTAAAAGAAGGAGGTATGAGTTGACTGGGGAGCCGAAGGGCTGGACTAGTGAGGACATTCCTTGTTTTTAGTTGCCTAACATCCATTCCAACTTTTGGTACTGCCAACTTTCTTTTTTTAGGAATAGCTTCTTTCCATTTTGAAAGATGGGAGCGGGGGCATATGATTCTAGTTAAACTCATCAGATGCTTTGTTCAATAAGTGTGAAACTTGAGTAGTCTACAGAAAAGGCTGGAATTGGTTTGAACAAATTCATTCAAGAGAGGTGCCTCCCGAAGCTCCCTTGGATCTGACTGTTCAGCATCCCCATCAATTATGTGAACTATTGGGAATATTTCTAATAAATGTTTTTGCATAAGCAAGTCAGATTTAGTGAACTAACAGCAGGCATTATTAAAATAAACTAGCAATTCTTTTGATAGAAATATGAAAAAAAAGATAATTGATGAATTTGTACGTTGGAGCTTCTGCTTTGGTTTTCTGTTATCTCCCACATTCGTGAGATATTTGTGAGAATCAAGAGCATATGTGAGAATGTGTATCTGTGTGAGGAGGCGTATTTATCATAGGTCAGGAGTGTGAATTTGAAGATAGAAAAGGGTGACAGTGAGAATCTCAGCATGTAGTGTGAACCCTTTACATGCTCTCTATATTGTGAGCCTAGAAATATGGCTTGGAAACTGTAGTTTGAAAGAATATGATTTATACTGTTGTGGAGACAGAGTAATATAAATCCCTTCTTTGAAGAAAGAAAGTTAGATATGTTAGTCCTGCTTTAAACAGGAAATCAGCTTTAATGAAAGAGGAATTGTGAGGTGAATGAGACCTAAAATACTTGTTGTTGATTCAAGCACTGTGTTGTTAATTGCTTCTCTTTGATGCTAAAGAAAACTATGCAGACAGAATCTGTAAGCTCGTAGACCTAAACAAAAAACTTGCCTTCTAACTGATCAGGTTGAGACAACCTTTCAAATAAGACTAAAAGTTGGTTCTGCTCAACAGTAGTTGGCAGATTCCTGGGATGTGTTTCCATTCATTGTCAAAAAACAGACTCTCCTGCTCTCATACTGTTTTATTAGCCTACTAGAATGTCAACCTTTTTGTTGTCGAAGTCATGAAGCATATTTGGATAATTATGAGATGACTGAAAGCATGATTGGCGTAGAAGAGAAATGATGGTTCAGAAATTGTACCTAGCTTTCTTCAGACATAACCAAACTTAGAATTAATTTAAGCTAAGTTCTTGGTTTTATCATCCATACAAATTTGGAATAGATTTTTTTTTCAAAAGATGATCCTTTTATCTCACTGTCCCCTTTTACTCAAGATGAAAAACATAGAATGAAAGTGCTTCTATTTCTAAACCTAAAAGTAATTTGGAACTTTGTTTATGTTTCCACAGTATATAATCCCTGTCCCTCTATGGCAAAGGATGGAGCTATTTGCTGATTTTCTTCCTGCCAGATGAGAGGAAGTTGTAGGTGGGATCCTCGAGCAAATACATTAATCATAAAATCATTAACATATTGTTGTTTAATACTTAATTCATTATACAGTCATTTCTATTCTGTCATCACTGCTGAGATTTCATGAACGATAGATTTGCAATTGGAACTACAAGGGCCAGAAGAATCCTGGAGTTGGGATATATTAATTTTATTTTAAGCCACAGTCTTTAGTTGCCCACCTATTATTTGAAAACGTCTAGCATATGATTATTTAACGATATTTAAAAACATATCTGGACAATGTAAGTAGGGTTGTATAAGTGTCAGTATCAATAACTTTTAACTACTCTCTTTTCTAGACTCACATACTCCAATTATAAATAAAAAGAAGCTGGAGTATTTAGGTTGTCTCATTACAAAGGAGAGGGGACTAATAATCCTCGTACGTGTCTTGAGATAAGGTGGTCCTCCTGCTTGAGCCCTGCCATCAATCTTAAGCCAAGAGATACACCTCTATGAAGTGTCAAATCACTGCCTCCACATCAAGTTCTATCGAATATTCCCCATGTAATCAACTGTCGTCCTCAGTAACAAGTAGGAGGCAATGTCCTACTTTCAATTTATTCTTGCTTGAGAGCTCCAGCTCGAGAGTCTGGCTAAGATTCAAGGACAAAATAGGGAGTCTGGCTTACACAAAATAGAGAGAGAAAATTCCTGCTTTGTTTCCTCCCCTCCTCACCCACACCTCATCTTGTAGCACATCCTTGTTCCTCCCCTGTGCCCATGAAGTTTGGTGGAAGGATGTCTCATCTTAGTGTCCTATCTTACTTCATTCAGCGTTATCATCACCCTGGCATCACTAATCGGGTCATTCAGGGGTCTCATCTCCTCAGAGAGAGGAGTGAGTCTGCACAGGCAGCTCTTCTCTTGAGAATGCTAATTAACCCATTACCTTGAACCATCTTTCTATGTGGTTATTTGGTGTGCCCATAGATGCTGATCAGTTCTTTCTATACTTGGTATAGTTCCCACCTAATTTCTTTTTAAGGGAGGGTTACTCTCACTTCCTTACATCTATTATTTCCTCTTCAACAAACAGATAAATACATAATCATAATTTTTGATTAGATGTGCTTAACACATGAAACAGGACATCTCTATATGTCTAAAGAGAAATAAAACCCATATTTTATAACTGGATGCCTACCCGTATGTGGTAACCATGATCACCATTATTATTTTTTCGTTTGTAAAGAGAACAAATATTCTATGAAGTGATCTTCTCTGAAGATGGAAAATACGTAAGTAAGTAAGAAGAGGGGCACACACTCTTGTTTGATGGTTTTCATGTAGTGTCTCCCAGATTCACGCAACGAGCTAGATAACTTGACAAGGCCCCTTTCACCTTTATAGTGATGTAGAAAAGATGTTGTTACTTTCTGATTTTAAACAAGAAAGAAAGCAAAACTCCAGCAGTGCTTCAAAGAAGGTTTTAGTCTAATTTTATCAGGCTCAGTTACTTTTATCTTTTTTGGTAGCCTGAGGTTTCACAAAGAGAAACATTAAGTGGATAATTTTCTATACGTTATTGAAAGACATTTGAGAAGCTGATAGCATAAAATAGGTCAAGAGATAACAGGAGGACAAAAAGTAAATGGGAAAACAGTGTAGGGAAAAGAGAGAGGTGGGCAGGAACTTACATGCTCTTTTCAGTGTATGCTGTGGTTTCAAAGATGATTACATTTCTCTAACCTGGGCTTCAGAGTCCTTCTTAGTGCAGTACAGGGCAATTTATTCTGATGAGCAAGAAAGAACAAAGCATAAAAATCGCTGTTATTCAATCATTTGGGAGAGAAGGCTATATTTTCAATTTGTTCATTTCTTGACTAAATATTCTTTTTTTTTTGTGAGGAAGATCAGCCCTGAGCTAACATCCAGGCCAATCCTCTTCTTTTTGCTGAGGAAGGCTGACCCTGAGCTAACATTCGTGCCCATCTTCTGCCACTTTATATGGGATGCCGCCACAGCATGGCCTGACAAGCGGTGTGTCAGTGCGCACCCGGGATCCGTACCTGGGCCACCAGTGGCGGAGCGTGCACTTAACCGCTACGCCACAGGGCCAGCCCCTAAATATTCTACGTTTGATTTAATATAACAACTTGAGAATTTTAGTTATTGATATTATTTTCCTCTTTTGGGACCTAGCATTCTCTTCTCATTACTTCCTTGCTTTAATTCTTTTCAAACTTTCCACCTTCCCTTATTTATGTGTTGACTTCGTTTTTGGGATAAAATGAGATTTTTCTGAAGCAGCTTTAACTTGATGTTTAACTTCCGTGGGAGTCTGGCACTGAGTTTAACTTTTAGACACATTTGGAAGAACCTTCTGGATGTCATTATAAGAGTGTTGGGAAGACTTCATTCCTCCTGTACCTCCTTCCATCCCAACCCATTTCTCCGTGACTTGATTGCTAATGCCTGAAATTTTATCCTTTGAAATTGATTCCTTTGATATTGAAGTGCATACACTCCTGGGAAGAATCAGTCGCTCACCCTTCATTGTGAATGAGGCTCAGGAGTGGGTTTTGATAAGAGAGTTGGGATTACGACCAAGAGAGCTCTGGGAACCGGTCCAGCTGTTCTTGCTGCAGTGATGGTGGAAAGATTGCTGACTGCCGTCGGTTTGCTTCTCACTAGCTCTGTAAACTTGGAGTCACTCTGTTCTCCTTAACTCCAGCTCTCGCACATGAGACATGGAGTAATAATGCTGCCTAGCTTACCTAATAGGATTATTTGGAGGCTCAAATGAGGGTATAAGTGTGGCAAAAGATTTGCAAACTGTGAAGTGCTATGCGAAATAAAGACATTAAAGGGCAAGACCAAAGGGGAAAAGAAATGTGGCCAAGGTATTGTCTACCCATGTCACAACTAAGGTGGATCCTGGTGCCACTTTATAATCACACTCAGAATTCTGACAATTAAGATGACCAGGATTCGTATATTGCCTTCTGGATATCATTGTGTTAAAGCAAGCCAGTTTTCTTTTCTCTTTGCTCTTCTTCTCCAGGCTAGTCTGTGCTAGCTTAGCTTCTGTTCCCAAGTAGCAGCAGAGGGAGTGGCAAAGGCAGGGGCTGTGTCCATCCTAGGGAAGCGGGGAGAGGATGGCTACTGGAGCATAATTCATCCTTTGCCTTAGAGGTTTGTCCTTGCCCAGAACCTGAGTCTTCAGTAGGAGAGACTTATTTAGTTTTGTGGGAAGCAGTAATTCTTTAGGAACAGGCTTCTTCAAGGTCAAACTAGGACTAGAACTGGTAAAGTAATATAGCAAAATGGAGCACTGTTACATTTCAGAGACTGTCCTAAAAGCTTCAAATGAAGAAGCCGTCATTTACACATGATCAGGCTGCAGATGTGTTAGTTGTTCTCCTTTTCTTGTTCAAGAAGGCCATTAAGCACTGACGAATGAATGCCTGCTACCACACAGCCACGAACACCAAACAGAGCTGTCCATGTGGAATTTCTGGAACCTGTGATGATGCTGTGTCACATGACAAGGGGGACTTTGCAAATGTCATTAGGACAGGGAGATTATCCTGCATTACCCAAGGGGGCCCAATCTAATCACATGAGCCCTTAACAGCGGAGAACTTTCTTCAGCTGGAGGCAGAAGAGAGACACAGAAGGAGAAGTCAGAAAGATTATAAGCTTGAGAAGGATTTGACGTGTTATTTCTGGCTCTGAGATACAAGGGATCATCATCAAGGAACAGATATGGGTCTCTAAGATCTGAGGGTGGTCCCTAGCTGATAGGCAACAAGGAATTAGGGACCTGCAACCACAAGGAACCAAATTCTGCCAATAACCTGAATGGGCCGGGAAATAAAGCCTTCCCAGAGCCTCTGGATAAGAGTCCAGCTGTCTGACACTTTGATTTTGGCCTTGTGAAATTGAGAGCAGAGAAACCAGCTGAGCCAAACTTGTGTTCTGACCTAGGGAAACTGAGAGATAAGACACTAAGTTTTTGGTAACTATTTATGGTGGCAATAGGAAATGAACACACCATGTGAGAGGCAGCTGGGCAGCAAATCAATGTCAGCTGTTTCAAATGGCCACCCTTATGATTTTCCACTTGGCCTTCATATATGAATCATTATTTGTTCTGACTTCAGCATATGAACGCGTAGCACATGATTCTCTAAATCAGCAGGTACCTCAGTTTCAGATGCTTTAGACTAGATGCAACTTCCTTTATCTTTTAGCTATTCCCCCTGAGGCTCCTCGTGGTGAATTTTGTATACGACTCTTTCTTTCTATATAGAACTTACAAAAAATTGAGATATAACATACGTTCAGTAAAATATACTTAACCTACGTGTAGTAAAATGTACTATTATTAAGTGTACAGCTTGATGAAGTTTTCATGTATAAACACCTGAGAACCACAACCCAGGCTCGAGATACAGGATATTTCCATCACTTAATTTGCCTGCATCCCTTATGCCCTTTTCTTTTCTTTTCTTTTTTTTTTTTTGTGAGGAAGATCAGCCCTGAGATAACATGCATGCTAATCCTCCTCTTGTTGCTGAGGAAGACTGGCTCTGTGCTAACATCTATTGCCAATCCTCCTCCTTTGTTTTTTCCCCAAAGCCCCAGTAGATAGTTGTATGTCATAGTTGCACATCCTTCTGGTTGCTGTATGTGGGACGCGGCCTCAGCATGGCCAGAGAAGTGGTGCGTCGGTGTGCGCCTGGGATCCGAACCCGGGCCGCCAGTAGCGGAGCGCACACACTTAACCACTAAGCCACGGGGCCGGCCCCTGTATGCCCCTTTCTAGTCGGTACTTGCGCCACTGAGTCATCCACTGTTCTGACTTATATCACCACTGATTAGTTGTGCCTTTGAAATTCATGTAAATGGCATCATACAATATACACTTTTATGTCTGACTGCTCCTGCTCAGCATGTTTTTGAGACTCATTCATGTGGTTGTGGTATCAATAGTTTATTCTTTTTTTAGTCCTGTATGCATATGTTTATCTAGTCTCCCATGATGGTTATTTGGGTTGTTTTCAGTTTTGAGCTATTATAATTAAAGCTACCATGAACCTTCTTATACATGTCTTTTGGTGGATACATGCACTCATTTCTTGTGGGTACATAGCTATAGTGGAATTTCTGGGTCACAGGGTAGATCAACCAACATTTTAAGTCAAGTTATCCCAAACACAAACACAATTCAAAATTGGTAAATTATGTCTAACCATTTTCATGTGAGTATTATTGATAGAAATAATTTTATTTGTACAAATAAGCCAAGAACCTACAGGTATCATAACATAGGCATGTTGTCTGCATGTAAGTCAAGCTCTATTTTTTTTTAATTGGAATTTTATTTTATTCTTTTAAAATTATTTTATTGAGGTTACATTGGTTTATAATACTGTGTAAACTTCAGGTGTACATTATTATATTTCGGCTTCTGTATAGACCGTGTCGTGCTCACCACCAATAGTCTAGTTTTTATCTGTCACCACACATATGTGCCCCTTTACCCCTTTCGCCCTCCCCCCACCCTGTTCCCCTGTGGTAACCACTAATCTGTTCTCCTTATCTATGTGATCATTTGTTTGTTTATCAAGCTCTATTTTTTGAAAAGGAGCACCTAGTCAGGAGAGCAGTCTGTGATTTAAAACAAAGCAGATATAGGAAAGTTTGACTTCTCAAAACTTAGAAAGCCATACTGAAAACAGTTCTACTTCTCCCTGTATTATATTTTGCTTTGCAGCATTTTTTTCTGTACTCAACTTACTAAAGACCTGTACTTCTCATCTCATGACCTTTCTTTATCCCTGGACCTCGTGCTCGGCATGAGGAAGCACAACGTGAGCATTCATGGTTTCACAAATGCAGCGACTTTCCCTTCCTCATGTCTGAGTGCCGAGGAACCCAACCCTCTGTTTTGGAAAGAGGCTGATAAGTGCCCTGGGCCATCGGAAAAGAGAGATTGCTTTTATATTGGGCAGTTTGAATGGGCCTCTGAAAAATCTCAGAGCAGAATTCATGGGCAACCTGTAGGCCTCTGATAACGGACTCATTTTAGTCACAAGATTGCAGTTCATGTGGTTCTCCCTCCAGATGCTGCTCCCTCAGATGGTCTCCTCCAGGCCTTGGATTGGCTCCCAAGCACTGGCCATCCTACCATGGTATTCTCTGGACTCCGTGTCAGCTCTGCTTCTTTCTCTGTGTCCCGCCATGCCTTGCCCACCTCTACTTTCTCACAACCTCTACTTTCTTTATAATTCTTCTGTGTCATAGAAACTCTGGGCCTTACCTCCTTAAACCTTCCCTTTTGATTCTTTGACAATATTCAGAAGTCAAAAAATAAACACTGCTTGTCCTTTTCAGGGCAATGTGGAAGGCTCTGCTAACTTGGGGAAAGAGTGTGTGTGGAGGGGAAGAAAAGCAGCAATATTGTTATTTTAATTATATCATGTAGTCAAAGTTTTCCAGAGAAAACATGTATATATATATTTACTATAAGGAATTGGCTTACACCGTTATGGAGGCTGGCAAATCCCAGATCCACAGTGTGGGCCGGCAGGCTTGTGATCCAGGAGAGCTGACGGTGCAGTCTCAGTTCCAAGGCAGTCTACTGGACTACCAGCAAACAGACTCCTGCATTGCTCCTCTTGCTTGGAGCAGCTTGCCTCTTTGTTCTATTCAGGCATTCAACTGCTTGGATGAGGCCAACCCACATTATGGAGGGCAATTTGATTTAATCTAAGTTTACTGATTTAAACGTTAATCTCATCCAAAAACACTCTCCAAGTTGACACATAAAATTAGCCATCACGTGTCATTACACTCATGATCTCCAGAAACACACTGTGGCTAAATTGCCACACTAGGGCAAGCTTTCTCATTTTAGGGGAAAGAATGCATTGTGGCTTAAGATGATATGGATTTGAATCCCAGAGATTCTTAGTAGCTGTGTCATTTGGAAAGATCTTTAGCTTCAGTTATCATAGAGCAGCAGTTCTCAACTGGGGGCAATTTGTCCCTCCCTCTACCTCCCCAGAAGACATATGATGATGTCTGAAAACATTTTTGATTGTTACAACCAGAGTGGGGTGGGAGGAGTTGCCACCTGCATCTGGTGACTAGAGGCCAAGAATGCTGCTAAGCGTCCCACAATGCACAGGACAGCCTCCCAACAACAAAGAATCACCTGGCCGCAAATGTCAATAGTGCTGAGGTTGTGAAAGTTTCCCTAGAGGCAAGGTGGCCAAGACGATAAAGACGGAGAAGACTGGAAGATGGAAAGGTTAGACAGCAAGATAACCAATAAACTGGTGCTCAAATTTCAAAAGCAAATGTGTGAATACCTGATCTTGTGTTTTCTGCCAATTTCTAAATAGAGTATTGGGAAGGTGATATTATAAGTTGAAAAAGGCATTATGGAGGCTAAGCTATATTTATGGGAAAAGAGAGCAGAGCTCAGGTTAGTAAGAACATAAGCAAACACATTAGGTCTTTTACTGAATTTCTGCCTCATGTCATTGGCCCATAGCACACCACTAAGCTTTGAACCCTGGGGTGGCAATGGTGACGGTGACATCACTGTAAGCAAGTGTCGCTGGTCAAAAGAGAGGGGTGAACTGTGGCTAAGAAACCTAAGAGGATATTTTTGTAAGAAGATGTGAAAGGATAACTACAGTATGACTTACCAAATGCCTTAAAGTAATAGATTACTATTTTGTTAGTTCGTAATTTATTCTGGCAGTCTGTTTAACCATATGCACAGTCTCCTGAATATGATTTAAATGTTAAATCCTAACTATGAAACTCTAATTCAAAACAATTTTAAGCAAGACTGTTGAGAATCAATGCGAATGCAAATCATGAAGTCACTCTCATTAGGGAAATGGCACATTAATTTCAATTTTGGACAGGTGTAAGCCTCTTTGAACTAATATCAAGTAGACCTAAATTAAAAATAAAAATGGTCAAAACTTTAAAAAGATTATATTCTGCCAACTTGAGTTATCCAAGAATATGTGATAGCTACCTAATCTCTTTACAAACAATTTTGAGATAATTAAAAAAATATGTAGCTTATTAGGGGCCTTCTAAATTTTTAGGACTGATTTTGTTGGCTTAGTTAGCTCTTGTCTTGTTTCAACAGGCTTTCTTTGTGCATATTGAATTATTGGAGTCAACTAACTTGGTCAGTGTGCTATGAGGGTCACCACACATGCCCTTTCGTTTAAGTTAATCAGCCCCTGAAAAAGAAGAAAGACAATTCAATTCTACCGATTGAATCAAAGAGAAAAATGCATGCATCAAAGCAAGTGTGAAATTCTTTCCAGTTGGAATGCACAGTGAATGTAGTTAATAATAGCTTCTTGAATTTTCTGTCATGCAGATCAATATATCTCTTTATCCATTCTAGTCAATACTGTAACATTGATAGATCATTTATTCATTATTCATCCACTTGCCGTTTATTGAAACCTGAAATTTGTGCTCAGTCACTGCACTCTAAATGGGGATAAAGAGACAACTAAGAACTTGCTCACAGTCTGGTGGGAGAGATTGACATCACAAAGTACAATGGTACCCTGCATCCTGTGAGACAGATATTCATGGAGGGGAGTTGTAGGAGATGCACCTGGACAGGTAGTCCGGGGCAAGAAGAGCATGCCCATAAACTCCTCAGCACACTGGGATTTATTTTGAGAGATGATGGTTGCTTAGGTAGGGTGGTAATGGGAAGCAGTCTTAGCTGGATTTGTTTTAAAGGTAGAGCTACAGAATTTGTGAGGTGGAATCAAAAGAGAACAGTTAAGAATGACTTCAAAGATTTTGGCAGAAGCAACTAGGATGGAGCTGCTATTTATTGAGATTGAGAAGACTGGGGAAGTAGCAGCTTTGGGGAAGAAATGTATTTGGTTTTAGACATGATAAGTGTGACATGACAATTAGATATCCAAGTGGAGATTGGAATAGTTAGTTCGGATAAATAAGCTTGGAATTCAGGGGAACAGTCTACAGTGGGAATTTACATTTGGGATTCTCAAGCATATAGATAGTATTTAAAGCCATAAAACTTGGATAATTTCCTAAAGAGCAAATACAGACAGCAAAGAGAAGAGATGAGCTCTTCAGGAAAGTAAAGTGTAGAGGCTGGGAAAATGAAGAGGAGTCAGCAAAGAAGACTGAAAAGGAGGACCATGAGGGAAGGGAGAGAATCTCAAGAGGGTGTGCTGTCCAGGACTCCAAGTGCAGACAGTGTCATAAGAGTGAGGGACTCTGTCAAAGGCTCTTGATAGGAGCCGGCCCCGTGGCTTGGGGGTTAAGTGTGCGCCCTTGGCTACTGGCAGCCCGAGTTCGGATCCTGGGAGCGCACTGACGCACCGCTTGTCCGGCCATGCTGAGGCAGCGTCCCACATACAGCAACTAGAAGGATGTGCAACTACGACATACAACTATCTACTGGGGCTTTGGGGAGAAAAGGAGAAGAAAAAGGAGGAGGATTGGCATGGATGTTAGCTCAGGGCTGATTTTCCTCACAAAAAACAAACAAACAAAAGGCTCCTGATAGGTTTGTAACAAGAAGAATTAACCACTGAGCCCGGCAATGTGGATGTCACTGCAACCTTGATAAGAGCAGCTGTGGTTGGAGGGTTGGGATAAAAGCCTGATTAAAGTAGGTTTAGGAGAGAATGGAAGGAGAGGAAACGGAAAAAGCACATATAATCAACTCTGTGAAGATGTTTTCCTGAAGCAGGAGCAGAGAAATGCGGCAGGAGCTAGAAGGCTGGAAGTGGCTGGAGAAGGCTGTGGGGTTGAGCTGTTGCTTTTTGCAGAGAATGGAGACATTTCTGCCTGTTTGCATGCTAATGGGAACACTGCAGCCCTGAAAGAGAAAAATAGTGATGCAGAGGCAGGAGGGGGCATTTTCCAGAGAGAAGTCCTTGAGAAGATGGAGTTCACTGCACAGATGGCGAAACTGGCCTTACCCGGGAGCACAAATATTTCGCCTGCTGGAACATGAGGGAAAGCAGAGGTGGTGCGTGTGTGTGTAGAACGGCTGGCAGGTTAGGTGGTGGAGACGTGTTTTAGCATATGTAAGCACAAACATACACAGCGGAATCCTTTTCTTCCACCTTGGTTAATTGTAATTGTATATTTTTCCTGAAAACCTAGAATGTTCTCAATCCTGGCATTTTAGAATCCCGTGGAGAGATTTTGAAAAATTATCAACTCCTAGGGCCCACTCCCAGAGTTAATTGGGCTGGATACTAGCATTAAAAAAGAAAATCTCTCCATGTCATTGAGAACCACTGGGCTAGATGTTATAACATTTTATACCATGGTATAATGAGTGACTGGAAAATTGGGGAATTTTCTGTGATGGTGGTATCAGCACTGTAAGAAGCAGGACTCTAGTATTTCAGGAAGATGATTATGCTTCTGCGGGTTGAGCTCTCAAGGAAGCAGACACTGAGATCCAGGTTAGCCTGCAGGATGTTTACTGTGGAAGGAAAGGAAAGGACGCAGGGCTGACCTGAGGTTGGAAGTGGAGCTGCAAAGCAGACCCCATGACAACCTCTGCAGACCCTACAGAGAGAGCTGGAGCTAAAAGCCTCTGTCAGCATTGTCGTGCACTGGACTGCAAGGACCAAGCCTGCATTGGTCAGTCATGGGACGTGGGTGTCCCTGGGAAGGGTACGACGTTAGGCAAGCTGGCTCTCTGCAGTTGAGGCTGATCCTGAAGGAGCTGACAGCTGAAAACTGTCTGGGGACAGTACCTCCAGCAGCTGGGCCAAAAATCCCTCCCTTGGATGGGACACTCGGGGGGAAGTATCACAGTGTCCACCGTATATGGCAATGTCACAGGTCGACATACATAGTTCTGGTCTATGAGACAGGCTAGCTGGAAAACATGAGCTTCCTCCTTGAGTTCCCGAAGACTCACCAGAGTTAGTTTTTTTGAGAAACATGTTTAACAGTTTATGAATCAATGCTATTATTTTTCTCAAATTTTTGTTACACACATACACAAACATAGTTGGTTCACATATCTGATCAACATTCTTCTACAACTGCAGCTGAAGAAATATTACTTTATAGGCATCTGGTTACTGGCTGTGCTTAGCTCCACTTCCTGTGGTGTGTTCTCTGATAAGAAAGAAATATTGAAATTTTGGGGACATTTTAGATGATTTTTTCTTACTGTCAGTCAATTTACGTTTTAAATGTGTAACAACTTAAAATTAAAAAGACAACTAGGAAGAGGGATCAGTGAACAAAAATAGGATGTCTGAAATCAGTGACAATGTCCATGGTAATGAGGAAAGTTTAGAACAACCTAGAATCAAGGAGGTGAGTTTTGTCCCTGAGACCCATTGCTCTGGCACTGGCAGCAAAGAAGATAAGAGCACCACTCGAACCACAGCTAGAAAAATGCACAGGGAAACCAAATGAAAAGAGATATTAAGAAAGAAAGATATACTTAGATGTTTATTTAAAATACGGAGCTTTTCATTGAGCTTGCAAATGAGTCTAAAACATGATGTCTCTTGTAGCCATTATCATTGCAGTGATGTTTAAAAAGGAAAAAAATTGTATGCATTTTGAAAAAAATCAGAAGAAATCTTGCAGCTAAATAGAGACATCATAAGTAAACGCAACAGAATGAAAAGCATAATCTCCAAGCAAATGAAGTCTTGTCTAATGGTCCCTTTAAGGTTAAACTAAGGCCCCTACCTTATTGCTATGAAGTTTGAAAGGCTTCCTCGGGAAGCAGACGCCATGGTAGAAAAAAGGAATAGAGGGGAAAAAGCCCTCATAGGAAGGTATACTTTGAATTAACTGAGTATTTACTTGAAAGAGACTGTTTTAAGAAAGAACGTGTGAAATTAGCTTTAATTAGGAAATCTGAACGCACCTTTCCCTCCCCCCATCAGTGGGATAGGGTCTCATAAGGTGGTTTAATTCAATTATAGAAACTAAGATCACTACCTTATTTTACTCTTCTATGAGTAATATTTTACTCTTCTGTGAGTAATATAATTAATATATTATTTATTTTATTGAAAAAGAGTAATTACCAAAGTGAGTTTAGGCATTTAGCATACTTTTATGTGATGAAAATTACAATATTTATGATAAAATAAAGAACAGCATCCACCGTCTTTATACACTGGCAAAATGATTCAACAAGTCTTTCCTTTGAAAGTAAAAGACATTGTATCATTGACCATATGATACCAGAGATTGGACTTCTCAGCAAACTGGTGCAGTTATAAAAATATCCACCAACAAGCACCTAAAATTATCTTTCACCCGCCACCACTTATGGCAGCATTCTGGCAATGATTATTCTCACAGAGCTCATAAAGTAATGAAAAACACTGTTGCCATTTGTATCCAGATACTTAGGTGAATATCAGTTCTCAAAATATTGCGACACTCACACCCAGCCGAGAAATTGATTGGGTGTCAAATCTGCTGTGTGCAGCAGCAGCGGCCACAGCCTTTCGTTCATCTGGATTTATTAATGTGGTAGAGCATTGACTCAAAAAACGAGGCAAAAAGTGAGACTCCAAGTGCTTTTTTACACAACACCTTTAGCATTTTTTTCTTTTTAACAATCATAGTCTGTAAGGAAGAAGGAAGATGAGACAGTAATTTACTAAAAAAAATTGTAGTTTAGATCGAAAGTATTTTGTTATAATCACAGAATTTCAGTTAGAAATGACCCTCAAAGTCTTCCTGTCTAACCCTGCATGTGACTGAATCCGCTTTAATTGGCTGTTCAGTTTCCATGTGAACACCCCCAGGAGCTTCAAGCACATGGTCTGCTGAGAGGTAACATTTCCCCTTGGTAGACCGTCCAGGTGGGGGTCTCTTCTGATACCACTAATACAGCTTCCGGAAGGCTCAGGGCAAGTGGCAGTGAGTGCTGATTACTGTCAGGGAGTGAGCTGAGCCAAAGGCAGAAGGACTCCTGCCTGTCGGTCTGAGCTCCCTCTCTGCGAACTAGGGCGGTCTCTTTTCCCGTTCTCATCCTCACCCTTAAACATAAAAAAAAATACCATCAATAAATGAGTCACAGGATAAAATTATATGGTTAATGTGTTTTGAAAAATTTAAAGTGCTCTACATGTAGAAGTTTTTATTATTACTAAGCCCTGAGGAATTGAGGTGACACAGTCAAGTCCAGAGAGCTGATGTTATGGTGGGGGACCCCTCAGAGAGCTTCAAGTTACTGTTTCAGCAGGACCAGCTTACAAAAGAAATGAGGTAAAGAATAAGACATAGAAAGTTATAGAAGGTTACCAGAACATGCATTGATAAAGATGAGTCTATTCCTGGTCCAGGAGCTCAGCAAAAACATTCTCTTAAACGTATTTCTTATTATTGGCTCAGGTAAGAACTTGAAAACTCAGGTCTATAAAGCAGCACAAAAAGCCTGAAGACTGAGAACTAAAACATCGCTGTAAAACAAAATCCTGAAGTTTTTTTAAATAGATGAATCCTCAATCCCTATGGGGATTTTTTTTTTTGCAAGGAAGATCAGCCTTGAGCTAACATCCAATGCCAATCTTCCTCCTATTTGCTGAGGAAGATTGGCCCTGGGCTGACGTCTGTGCCCATCTTCCTCTACTTTACATGGGACGGCGCCACAGCGTGGCTTGACAAGAGGTGCGTCGGTGCGCGCTCAGGATCCGAATCTGCCAACCCTGGGCCACCGAAGCGGAGCACGTGCATTTAACTGCTGCGCTACTGGGCTGGGCCCCCCATGTTGATTTTTAAAACTTAATTTTCTTTATTAATTTCAACAGAATTATTGTGCCCTTGGAAGTATTATGTATGTGTGAGACACACACGTGATGTGAGGTGCATTTACGGTTTCACAGATTTCTTGTGAGAACTGTGTACCTTCTCTTCTGCCAAGGGTCTTCTAGCTACAGGCTGAGGACTCACCCTCTCCACTGAGTGTCTGTCCCTCTCTGATCTACCTTTCCTTGGCCATTTTGCTTCACCTCTATCATTTTTCTAAAGAACAGTGGATCTTGACATGAAGCATTGCTTAGACACTTCTTTTGGTTTCTAAGACTGAAGAATGTCCACCACTCAGTCATCAAACACAGCTTATATCTACGGTGATTTTTTTTTAGTTGAGATAGAATTGACATATAACATTGTATTAGTTTTAGGTGTACTAAAGGTTTTATTCAGAATAACTTTACAGAAATAGAACGAAAATGTAAAATGTCCAGATATTCCCCAAGAAAAGCCTGTCAGTTTTGACATCTGCTCAGTTTCCATAAAGGGAAAAGACCAAAAAAAGCTCATTTTCCACAGGCAAAGACAATGCCTATGTTGACACAATTTGGATTTTAATGAAATAAAAAGTGGCTGAGGTGCTTGATTGTATCACCACATAAGAAAATTTAGAAACAAATGTCTGCAAATATTGAACTTTGCTCTCTTTCTGTTGAGATAGAGGGAGAAAGCATTGAGACTAACAATATGACAAAAAATTGTATATGAAATAAATATATATTGTTAGAATTTGCCTATGCAATTTTCCTTGGTAATTGAATCTGTCCTCATTCATGAAACGACTATATTATGTGCAGTAGCACCTGGGTGCCGTGGGAGATAAAAAGTTGAATAAGAAGTGATGCCCTTCAAATGCTTAAAATCTCTCTCTTATAAAAATGGGACAGGTCTTCCAAAGGGCAGGGCCTTAGAGAGACAATTGTCCTTGCTCCTCACCTGATAGGCCACTCTTTGTCTACTCTCAGTTACTTTTCCCGGCCTCAGATTTCTCATCTGTATAATCCAGGGACTTGATTAGGTGAGCTGTGAAGTACCATTATGGCTTTATTTCTATTTAGCAGCAATAATCGTTTAACCCTTTAATACGGCCATTTGTTTATGTATTTTATCACATTTAATTTTCACAGAATTCTGTAAGAAGTTATTATTTTTATACCATTTTACAGGCCTGACTTTGGGAGAGAGTAAGTAACATATTCAATGCCACAGATCTTGCAGGAGACAAAGCCAGGACCCGACTCCATGCCCACGACACCGTGGACCGCGTGCTTTGCTCAGAGCCCGATCACTTCCGCTGTAAAACCTGTGACTAACAAAAGCAAATTTCTCAACCTGTTAGCTACCAGGAGACCATAGCTGGATGTAGTAGCCCTCAAACACTATTTTTTTTTGTCTTTGGTGTCATAAAGAGCCAAAGTAAAGAGCCTAAAAACCATCTGAGCATTCAACTTTGCATGACGTTCTCTGCACTCTCATTAAAAAACATTTTACTTTGAGATAATTGTAGATGTATAGAGAGAAATCCCATGTACCCTTCACCCAGTTTCCCCCATAGTAACTCCTGCATTACTATGGTGCAATATTACAAACAGGAAATATGACGTGGTGTCTTGACAAGAGTACAGCCATGTTTGGCCGCTCCATTGACCTACAGCCACCAGCAAAAAAAGAAATATAAAAGCTGCTTTCTTTTTTTTAAAGATTTTTATTTATTTATTTTTCCCCCCCAAAGCCCCAGTAGATAGTTGTATGTCATAGCTGCACATCCTTCTAGTTGCTGTATGTGGGACGTGGCCTCAGCATGGCCAGAGAAGCGGTGCGTTGGTGCGTGCCCAGGATCCGAACACAGGCCGCCAGCAGCAGAGCGCGTGCACTTAACTGCTAAGCCACGGGGCCGGCCCTAAAAGCTGCTTTCTGCGTGGTGGGAACTGGCCCTTCTCCCATGGAGATAGTCGCAATGTGTGAAAATTTCAAGGCCTTTCGGGCGGCGCAGCCTGGGGCAGACTGGCCATCTGTGCCGGGCTGGGACGATAAGCAAGGTAAACAATGCACGTACACAACTACTGGACTGGGACGACAGCCGGGCGGGGGGGTGCTCAGCACGTACGCCACTGATAACCATTTGTGTGCATGGGAACACTAGATGCTTGCTCTGAAAAAAGCTCTGTAACTGCTTACTCTGGAAATGATTGATGCTATAAAAAACTGCTGGAGACTGAGATCCAGTGAGAGTTCCACCTGTGGAAGGGACGCCTTGCCCAGGACGTGTGATCCTTGCCCAGCCGAGTCGATTGACAGGACTCTCCCAGCAGTGGGGCGTGGATGTTGTGAGTAATTGATTTATTGTGAAGTAATTGATCTGATGTGTTCTCTTTTAGGTCAACCTGGTGTTTCTCTTTCCGGTTGATTTGTGTCATTTCCCTTCAGTCCATCTGGTGTTTCCCTTTTCGATCTATCTGATGTTTTTCCCTCTTATTATATGACCTATTGGAATCTGCTGCTATCTCAGCCAATGTGGATGTTTTCCCTTTCCAGTCGAGCTGGTGTTTTTTCTCTCTTATTATTTGACCTATTCGGACCTGTTTGCGGACTATCGCCTTTACTATCCTCTATATAATAAAATATACCTTCCGTCCATTTGTTTGGAGTGGAAAGTTTCTTTTACGATCGAATCCCCAAACCTCTCATAACACATGGATGCAATCCATCGATTTTCTTCAGATTTCACCAGTTTTACATGCACTCATTTGTGTGTGTGTATGTATTTTGTCCTATGCAGTTTTATCACATGAGTACATTCATGTGACCACAACCACAGTCAATACACAGAACAGTTCCATCACAAGGATCCTTCTGCTACTTTTTCTTAGCCACAGCCACTCACCTCCAATCCCTGGCAACCACTAATCTGTTCTCCATCTCTATCATTTTGTCATGTCAAGAATGTTATATAAATGGAATCATAGAGTATGTAACCTTTTGAGATGGGCTTATTTTTACTCAATATAATTTTCTTGAGATCCGTCTAAGTTTAGTGTATCAGGTCCTTTTCACTGCTGAGTAGTATTCTGTATTATGATGTAACACAGTTTGTTTAACCAATCACCTATGGAAAGACGTTTGGGTTGTTTCCAGCTTTTTTGTCTATTATGAATAAAGCTACTATGAATATTCATGTACAAACTTTTGGGTGAACATAAATTTATTTTTTCAAAAAAATTTTTTTTTTTTGATGAGGAAGATTGACTCTGAGCTAACATCCGTTGCCAATCTTTCCTCTTTTTGCTGAGGAAGATTAGCCCTGAGCTAACATCTGTGCCCATCTTCCTCCATTTTGTATATGGGATGCTGCCACAGCATGGCTTGATGAGCAGTGCATATGTCTGCACCTGCAATCCAAACCTGGGAACCTCGGGCCGCCGAAGTGGAATGCACAAACTTAACCACTATGCCGTGGGGCCAGCCCCTGAACATAAATTTTCATTTCTCTGTGAAAATGCCCAGGAGTGCAATTGCTGGGTTGCATGGTAAGCACATAGTTAGCTTTGTGAGGAACTGCCATACTCTTTTCCAAAGTGACTGTACTATTTTACATTCCCACCAGCAGTGTATGAGCAATCCACTTTCTCAGCATCTTCATAGCACTGAGTGCCCCGCCTGCGGTAGAGCCTCTACTCTATGATGGGGCTGGTAGAGAAAGGGTATCCTGACATCCAGGCTGCACATGACTGAATTTAGCCTCCACAACATGGATCTGGGGGTAAGGAAGAGAAATGCTGGCGGCCTGCCCCTCCCAGGGAGATAGCACAGCTCTCGACTGTGAGCTGGAGGGAGAGGAATTACTGTGTTCTTGGCTGCATCCACCTAGAGTGGAAATACTGTCATGCTGAGCTGAGATGGGGGTGGGGGAGTGGGATGTAGTTAATTGCCACAGACTCTTGCTGTTCTTACCAAATTTTATTTACTTATTAATTTTTTTCACCACCCCCAGTCCAGTTCTTACCAAATTTTAGTAGATTTTCTTGAATAAATATTTCTTCCAGAAACTTTGTTTTTGTAATTTTACCAGTTATGATTGTTTCTCTGGGGAGTAGGTCTGCAGAACCTATCAAGCTATGACTGTGGCAATGGAATCTAGTACTACTGAGTTTGAGGTTCTTTATATATTCTATATCCAAGTCCTCTGTCAGATACATGGTTTGCAAATACTTTCTCCCAATCTGGTGCTTCTCTTTTCCTATTCTGCACAGGGTCTTTTGCCAAGCAAATATTTTTAATTTTGATGGGGTCCAATTTATTGTTTTTTTTTCTTTTATGGATTGTGCTTCTAGTGTCAAATCTAGCTCTTGGTCCTGAAAATTTTCTCCTATGTTTTTGTTCAAAAGTTTTATAGTTTTACATTTAAGGCTATCATCCTTTTGAGTTGATTTTTGTATAAGGTTTAAGGTTTAGGGCAAGGTTATTATTTATTTATTTTTGCCTGTGGATGCCTAATTTCTCCAGCATTGTTTGTTGAAAGGGATATCCTTCCTCTATTGAATTGCTTTTGTACCTTTGACAGAAATCAGTCAGGCATGTTTGTGTGGGTCTATTTCTGTATTCTCTGTTCTCTTCCCTTGATCTGTGCGTCTATCCCTCCACTAACACCACATTGTCTTTTTTAAAAAGTTATTATATTGAGGTCATATTGGTTTACAACCTGAAATTGTGTCATTTCAGGTATACATTATTATATATCAGTTTCTGTATAGACTGCAGCGTGCTCACCATCAATAGTCTAGTTTTTATCCACCACCATGCATATGTGCCCCTTTACCCCTTTCGCCCACCCCCCAACCCCCTTCCCCTCTGGTAACCACTAATCTGTTCTCCTTATCCATGTGGTTGTTTATCTTCCACATATGAGTGAAATCATACAATGTTTGTCTTTGTCTGGCTTATTTAGCTTAACATAATACCCTCAAGGTCCATCCATGTTGTTGCAAATGGTACGATTTTGTCTCCTTTTTATGGCTGAGTAGTATTCCATTGTATGTATATATACCACATCTTCTTTATCCAGTCATCAGTTGATGGGCATTTGGGTTGCTTCCACATCTTGGCTATCGTGGATAATGCTGCAATGAACATACGGGTACATAAATCTCTTTACACTATTGATTTCATGTTCTTTGGATAAGTACCCAGCAGTGGGATAGCTGGGTCATATAGTATTTCTATTTCTAATTTTCTGAGGAATCTCCATCCTGTTTTCCATAGTGGCTGCACCAGCTTGCACTCCCACCAGCGGTGTTTGAAGGTTCCCACATTGTCTTAATTACTGTAACTATGTAGCAAGCCTTAGCATTGGGTGGAGTGATTCCTTCCATTATTCTTCTTTTGCAAAACTGTCTTAGCTATTCTAATTCTTGTGTCTTTCAGTATAAATTTTATTTTATTTTATTTTTTGCTGGGAGAACAGAGACAAATTGCCTTTTATTTTATTTTATTTTTTCGTTTCTGTTGACCCTTCCATTTTTTTTGTGGACTTTTTTTTTTAAATTTTTTGTTTATTGCAGTAACATTGGTTTATAACATTGTATAAGTTTCAGGTGTACATCATTATACTTCTATTTCTGCATAGATTACATCATGTTCACCACCCAAATACTAACTACAACCCATCACCACACACATGTGCTGAATTATCCCTTTCGCCCTCCTCCCTCCCCAATTCCCCTCTGGTAACCACCAATCCAATCTCTGTCTCTATGTGTTTGTTTATTGTTGTTATTATCTACTACTTAATGAAGGAAATCATACGGTATTTGACCTTCTCCCTCTGACTTATTTCACTTTGCATAATACCCACAATGTCCATCCATGTTGTCACAAATGGCTGGATTTCATCGTTTCTTATGGCTGAGTAGTATTCCGTTGTGTATATATACCACATCTTCTTTATCCATTCGTCCCTTGATGGGCACTTAGGTTGCATCCAAGTCTTGGCTATTGTGAATAACGTTGCATTGAACACAGGGGTGCATGTATCTTTATGCATTGGTGTTTTCAAGTTCTTTGGATAAATACGCAGCAGTGGAATAGCTGGATCATATGGTAGTTCTATCCTTGATTTTTTGAGGAATCTCCATACTGTTTTCCATAGTGGCTGCACCAGTTTGCACTCCCACCAGCAGTGTATGAGAGTTCCCTTCTCTCCACATCCTCTCCAACACATGTTGTTTCCTGTCTTGTTAATTACAGCCATTCTGACGGGCGGGAGGTGATATCTCCTTGTAGTTTTGATTTGCATTTCCCTGATAGTTAATGATTTTAAACATCTTTTCATGTGTCTGTTGGCCATCTGTCTATCTTCTTTGGAGAAATGTCTGTTGAGGTCTTTCACCCATTTTTTAATTGGGTTGTTAGTTTTTTTGTTGTTGAGATGCATGAGTTCTTTATATATTTTGGAGATTAAGCCCTTATCAGATGTATGGTTTGCAAATATCTTCTCCCAATTGTTAGGTTGTCTTTTCGTTTTGTTGATGGTTTCCTTTGCTGTGCAGAAGCTTTTTAGTTTGATGTAGTCCCATTTGTTTATTTTTTCTATTATTTCTCTTGCCCGGTCAGACATGGTGCTTGAAAATATGTTGCTAAGACCGATGTCGAAGAGCATACTGCCTATGTTTTCTTCTAGAAGTTTCATAGTTTCAGGTCTTACATTCAAGTCTTTAATCCATTTGGAGTTAATTTTCGTGTATGGTGTAAGGTAAGGGTCTACTTTCATTTTTTTGCATGTGGCTATCCAGTTTTCCCAACACCATTTGTTGAAGAGACTTTCATTTCTCCGTTGTATGTTCTTGGCTCCTTTGTCAAAGATTAGCTGTCCATAGATGTGTGGGTTTATTTCTGGGCTTTTGATTCTGTTCCATTGATCTGTGTGTCTGTTTTTGTGCCAGTACCATGCTGTTTTGGTTACTATAGCTTTGTAGTATATTTTGAAATCAGGGAGTGTGATACCTCCAGCTTTGTTCTTTTTTCTCAGGAGTCCTTTAGCTATTCGGGGTCTTTTGTTGTTCCATATAAATTTTGTTCTATTTCTGTGAAAAATGTTGTTGGAACTTTGATAGGGATTGCATTGGATCTATAGATTGCTTTAGGAAGTATGGACATCTTAACTATCTTAATTCTTCCAATCCAAGAGCACGGAATATCTTTCCATTTCTTTGTGTCTTCTTCAATTTCTTTCAGAAATGTTTTACAGTTTTCCGTGTACAGCTCTTTCACCTCTTTGGTTAAGTTTATTCCTAGGTATTTTATTCTTTTTGTTGCAATTGTAAATGGGATTGCCTTCTTAATTTCTCTTTCTGCTACTTCGTTGTTAGTGTATAGAAATGCAACTGATTTTTGTATGTTGATTTTGTATCCTGCAACTTTACCATATTCGTTTATTACTTCTAAAAGTTTTCTGGTGGATTCTTTAGGGTTTTCTATATGTAAAATTACATCATCTGCAAATAGCGGCAGTTTCACTTCTTCTTTTCCAATTTGGATCCCTTTTATTTCTTTCTCTTGTCTGATTGCTCTGGCTAGGACTTCCAGTACTATGTTAAATAGGAGTGGTGACAGTGGGCATCCTTGTCTGGTTCCTGTTCTTAGAGGGATAGCTTTCAGTTTTTCACCATTGAGGATGATATTAGCTGTGGGTTTCTCATATATGGTCTTTATTATGTTGAGGTATTTTCCTTCTATACCCATTTTATTCAGAGTTTTTATCATAAATGGATGCTGTATCTTGTCAAATGCTTTCTCTGCATCTATTGAGATGATCATGTGATTTTTATTCTTCATTTTATTAATGTGGTGTATCATGTTGATTGATTTGCGAATGTTAAACCATCCCTGCATACCTGGACTAAATCCCACTTGATCATGGTGTACAATCTTTTTAACGTATTGTTGTATGCAATTTGCTAGTATTTTGTTGAGGATTTTTGCATCGATGTTCATCAGTGATACTGGCCTGTAATTTTCTTTTTTTGTGCTGTCCTTGTCTGGTTTTGGTATCAGCATAATGTTGGCTTCGTAGAATGAGTTAGGGAGCTTCCCCCTCTCCTCAATTTTTTGGAAGAGTTTGAGAAGGATAGGTATTAAGTCTTCTTTGAATGTTTGGTAGAATTCACCAGGGAAGCTGTCTGGTCCTGGACTTTTATTTTTGGGGAGGTTTTTGATTACTGTTTCGATCTCCTTACTGGTGATTGGTCTGTTCAAATTCTCTACTTCTTATTGATCCAGTTTTGGAAGGTTGTATGATTCTAAGAATATATCCATTTCTTCCAGATTGTCGAACTGGTTGGCATAAAGCTTTTCATAGTATTCTCTTATAATCGTTTGTATTTCTGAGGTGTCTGTTGTAATTTCTCCTCTTTCATTTCTGATTTTACTTATTTGTGCCTTCTCTCTTTTTTTCTTGGTGAGTCTAGCTAAAGGTTTGTCAATTTTGTTGATCTTTTCAAAGAACCAGCTCTTGATTTTATTAATTTTTTCTATTGTTTTTTTGGTCTCTATTTCATTTATTTCTGCTCTGATTTTTATTATTTCCCTTCTTCTACTGATTTTGGGCTTTGTTTGTTCTTCTTTTTCCAGTTCCTTTAGGTGCATTGTTAGATTGTTTATTTGAGATTTTTCTTGTTTGTTGAGATAGGCCTGTATTGCTATAAACTTCCCTCTTAGAACTGCTTTTGCTGTATCCCATAAATTCTGGTATGTCGTATTTTCATTTTCATTTGTCTCCAGGTATTTTTTGATTTCTTTGTTGATTTCTTCGTTGACCCAGTCATGGTTCAGTAGCATTTTGTTTAATCTCCACGTATTTGTGGCTTTTCTGATTTTCTTCCTATAGTTGATTTCTAGTTTCATACCATTGTGGTCAGAAAAGATGCTTGGTATTATTTCAATCTTCTTAAATTTATGGAGACTTGTTTTGTGGCGTAATATGTGGTCAGTCCTGGAGAATGTTCCATGTGCATTTGAAAAGAATGTGTATTCTTTGGTTTTTGGATGGAATGCTCTGTATATATCTACTAGGTCCATCTGTTCTAGTGTATCATTTAAGGCCAATGTTTCCTTATTGATCTTCTGTTTGGATGATCTATCCATCGGTGTAAGTGGAATGTTCAAGTCCCCTACTATTATTGTGTTACTGTCTATTTCTCTTTTTATGTCTGTTAATAATTGCTTTATATATTTAGGTGCACCTACATTGGGTGCATAGATATTTACAAGTGTTATATCCTCTTGTTGGATTGTTCCCTTGATCATGATGTAATGCCCTTCTTTGTCTCTTTTTACAGTTTTTGTTTTAAAGTCTATTTTGTCTGATATGAGTACTGCTACCCCAGCTTTCTTTTCATTGCCATTTGCATGGAGTATCTTTTTCCATCCCTTCACTTTCAGTTTGTGAATGTCTTTAGGTCTGAAGTGTGTCTCTTGTATGCAACATATATATGGGTCTTGTTTTTTTATCCAATCAGCCACCCTATGCCTTTTACTTGGAGCATTTAGTCCATTGAAGTTTAAAGTAGCTATTGATAAGTATGTACTTACTGCCATTTTTTAACTTTTTTTTCCTCAGTGTTTTAGTAGTCCTTCTCTGTTCCTTTCTCCTTCTGTACAGAATTGATGGTCTCTTTAGTTTGACCCCTGTCTGAAAGCTCTACTCTTTAACTCCCCTCCTCCCTCCTTTTATGTTTTTGTTATCATATCTAACCTCTTTTTTGTGCATTTGTATCCATTACCCTCTTATCATGGAAATAGATATTTTTTCCTATTTGTGGTCTTCTCTTTTCCCCTTAAATCAGTCCCTTTAACATTTCTCATAGCACTGGTTTCTTGGTGACAAACTCCTTTAATTTTTGCTTGTCTGGGAAATTTTTGATCTTTCCTTCCATTTTGAATGATAACCTTGCTGGATAGAGTATTCTTGGCTGTAAGTTTTTTCCTTTTAGCACTTTAAATATATCATGCCATTCTCTTCTAGCCTGTAAGGTTTCTGCTGATAAGTCAGCTGATAGCCTTATGGGGTTTCCTTTGTATGTAACTTGACTTTCTCTTGCGGCTTTTAGGATTCTCTCTTTATCTTTAATTCTGGACATTTTGATTATGATGTGTCTTGGTGTGGGCCTCTTTGGGTTTATCTTGTTTGGGGCTCTCTGGGATTCCTCTACCTGGATGTCTGTTTCCTTCCTTAGGTTAGGGAAGTTTTCGTCTATTATTTCTTGAAATAGATTCTCTGCCCCTTTGTCTCGCTCTTCTCCTTCCAGGACACCTATAACACGGATGTTAGTGCGCTTGGTGTTTTCCCAGAGGTCCCTTAGACTGTCCTCACTCTTTTTAATTCTTTTCTCTTTTACCTGTTCAGCTTGGGTAATTTTTTCTAGTCTTTCGTCCAGCTCACAGATCCGTTCTTCTGTATCCTCTACTCTGCTTTTGAGTCCCTCTAGTGAATTTTTCATTTCCAGTATTGTATTCTTCATTTCTGATTGGTTCTTTTTTATATATTCCATTTCTTTGTTGACATTCTCACTGAGTTCATCTATTCTTCTCCCCACATCAGTGAGCATCCTTAACACTCTTAGTTTGAACTCTCTGTCGGGTAGGTTGCTCATTTCTGTTTCACTTAGTTCCTTTTCTGGGGTTTTGTCCTGTTCCCTTACTTGGAATGTATTCTTTTGCCTCCTCATTTTGCCTCTTTCCCTGTGCTTGTGTCTACGTTTTAGGTAGGTCAGCTACGTCTCCTGCTCTTGGATAGGTGACCTTATGTAAGTGATGCCTTAGGAGGCCTGCAGTGTGCTTCCCTCAGTTCTCAATGTTCCTGGGGTGACCCCTATGTGGGCTACGTGTGTCCTTCTGTTGTGGCCTGTTTGCTCTCCCTGTAGGCGCCCAGGGAGGCCGAGTTATGCTCCTGGCCAGCTGTTGTAATGCTCAGCTGCTTGTAGTTGTTGTGGGCCCTTCAGTCTCTTTATCAGGTGTGGGGAGCCCCAGCACAGTTGGCTGCAAATTCTAATACCACATTTGTGTTGCAGTATTTCTTTTAAGTGAGTAGGCCCCCAGCGTGGCAGGTTGTTAGGCTCAGGGGCTTACAATTGCTACAAGCCTCCAGCCTCTAGGTCTCTTGTCAGCTCTCTGAGGATTGCAACTGGGTGGGGCTGGCCTCAGGCACAGGGGCACCCAATTGTTTCAGGCTTTGGAAGGTGGGGCAAACCCGCTATGTGGATCTTTGAGAAGCACAAGTCTTCTGCAGCTGACAAGCCCCACCACCCACAGGTCCACACACACAGTCAACACAGTCCTGCCCTGTGTGCGCGCCCCGACCTCCCGAGGCAGAACCAGTCTCTACAAGGCGGGAGCCCCACACATTCCACCACGGCTCCACACTCTCCACCCACTCCTCGTACACGCCCTGCCCCACTGAAGTCGGCTCAGTTGCCAGGCTGCAGAGAATCCAGTCACCAATCTACACAGGCCCACAAGTTGCTTGAAGGCTTGTTGTTGGGTGGGGCCAGTCTCCAGAGTGGGCTGCCTGCCCTGGCTGAGCTGGATTAAATCGGTGCTCTAGCGGGTGGGGCAGACCCTGGGCTAGCAGGCCTCAGGGAGCACTCCCATGGCGTCTGTGTCAGCACGCCCACACCAGGCCACAACAATGGCCGCCGCCAATGTCCCAGTCCCTAGAGAGGTCTCACCTCTCACCGAGATGCACACAGGGCCTATTAGGTGAGTCTCTTTTCACCAAAGCAGTGTGCACCTTTCTTTCTGGTGATTTTAGGTTGCTTTCTGAAACGGGTGAGTTTGCACATGGGCCCTTTAAGAGCCGGTTTTAGTTTCTTTGTGAACCAGCTTTTCTGGGGGTGCTCCCCAATGTTTTAGTAGCAGGCAAAGTCAGATATTATGCCGCTGGTCTCGATTGTGCTGTGTCCACAAAATGCCCACAGCGGGGGCGCCCCCGGCTCAGGGCCCCGCGCCTCCAGGGAGGCTGTGTACCTGTGTGCTGCTCCTGGCGGCTGTGAAGCTGGCGGCTTGTGAAGGCGGCGTTTTTCCTCTCCAGAAGGGAGTCTCTGCCTCTTCCACCTCAGTTAGGATTGTCCGTTGTTGCAGGAGTTCCTCTCATCCAGTTTTCAGTTCTGTCTCAGGGGTAATTTTTCCACGAGTAGTTGTAAATTGGCTGTGTCCACGGGAGGAGGTGAGTTCAGAGTCTGCCTACACCGCCATCTTGACTTCCCTCCCAGTATAAATTTTAGAATTAGCTTATCCATATCTACAAGAAAACTTATTGGGAATTTGTTAGGAATTACAACGAAACTATAGATCAATTTGGGGAGAATGGGTGTCTTTATTATGTCAATCCACTTTTAAATTAATAGAAGATTCAATTCATTTTTGTTGTTTTTACACATATAAGTAAAGAATTGAGGAAGCTTTTCGTCTAATTCATAATAAAAACACATTGGTATCAATTTACTCACCATTAGGTGAGATTGTCTTCTTTTTCTCTTGAACTCGTTGGATTGACCTAATTTTCTACATTAATGTTTATAAGCACAACTTTTGTTTCTGTACAGACACAGCTATGGATAATCACAGAAACTATGGCTCTACCTCCAGTCAAACTACAAATACATGTTTGAGTTGTTGGGTGAGAGCAGATTATTTAGCCAATAACTCATGGATTGTAGCCCTCCAGAGAGGACTGTGAGTACGTTAAACCTTCCAAAGCTCCTCAAGATGGGAAAATGTGTTGCAAAAAAAGGACTTTTACTATAATTTTTAAAAATAGAGTTGCAATTGAAAAGTGCTTACCTCAATGTAGCTTTTCCATTTTGTTTTGCTGATTATTATTACAGCCAATTCTATTAGGTGAGTGACCCCACACAGAGAAAAGGGAAAATTGAACCCTTCTGGCTGGGGCTATTATTCCCTCCAGCTAAAAGCTGGTATGCATGACAGCATTTTTTTGTAGCTACATTTATGGGTCACAGGGATAGTGGATAGTTATGTATGCAGTTGTAGTTACAGTCATCAATTTTTCTGCCTTAAGAGTAAAAACAAATCTTTAAATTTATCTTAATTTTTTGCAGCTGCAGTGTTTTTATTACAGTATCTTTTTATACTAAAAACTTTTTCATCAGCCAGTAGAAATAGAAATTTGATTCATAAGGTTTTTTCTTTCTAGAACAATTTATTGGCACTTATTTCTGCTAGAGATTGGGATAGAAGAAAGTGTGCAGATGATTAAAACTCAGGCAGTAGGTTCCTTGATTTAAACTAGAGCCAAGAATCTTGCTAACTATATATTTATATTGCTTCTAGTTTTAGCCTCTTTATTGAGGTGAATGAATGTGAAAAGCTTTATTCTTGTGTGTTCACTCTCTATATAATATCCCTATATTTGCTTTTCCTCTGTAAATTCATACAACACTCTCTGTAGTTATTGTTAGTATACTTTTGGCGGCATGTGACAGAAAACTCAACTCAGTGTATTGACCTAACTGAGAAATCAACATGTAGACATAACTGGATCTAAGGGACCTGACGATGTCATCAGGTCTCAGTTTCTTTCCATCTGTTGTCTCTGCTTTCAGTTGTGTTGGCTCACTTTTCAGGCAGGCTTTCTCTCTGTGGCCGACTGTGGATCAAGACTTATCTTCTTGAATTTTCCTCTCCTGTTTACTCCTGTAACTAGGACTTCGGAATCCTGTAATAGATCTAATTGGGTCATGTGTCCATTCATGAACCAGTTACTGTGAACAGGGCTAGTCTATGCTCCTATTAACTAGGCTTGGGTCAGAGGCTGACTTCTGTAGCCAAGGATGGTTTTCATTCCACCCAAGGACCTGGGCTCAGGATGAGGAAAGAGTAAGTGATTCAGAGGTGTATGTGTCTAGGGGAGGAATGGAGGGTTACGAGGCAGGCAAAAGTCAACAGTTGTCCATGACACCAAGTTTTAAAGACTTGTTCATTAAAGAAATAACTGAATCACGCAACACAAATTTATGCTCCTAAATTAACAAAAGTGGGGGAAATGATAAATAATGTCTTGTAAACAACACCTGTTTATTAAGATATTTAGTGAAATTATAAAGATTCATCAGCAATGTAGGGGAGGGAAAAAAACCTTTTTCCTCTACTCATCTTAGGTTCTCCAGCTGGAGCCCTGTAAATTACACTGCAAAAGACAGACTAACAAGAGAAAAGCAAACAGAAGTTTATTAACATGTACATCATGCATACAAATGGAGAACCCAGTGAATAACCCAAAAGAGTGGGTAGAATTTGGGTTTATATATCATCTTACGCCAAATAAATAAAAAGAGGTTTTGGGCTTTGGGCGAGGGAGGTAAGTTATGGGAAGGTGATAAACAAGGATTGTTTAGTAGGGTTTGTTATGCAGGTTTAAGTTGGTGCCTTCTCCATTGATAAGCTAAGAGTCCTTCTCTTCCCGGTATGGGAAGGGGAGACATTTTTTAAAAGAAATTTTCTTTATGAATGTAAATTTCCTTTAAAAAAGGAAAACCTGTGCCACATTTTTGGTGCTTTTTCTGTGTCTGCTGGTTCTCTATGGCCTTTAGTTCAAAATAATATATCTGTCAAAGAGACTTTTTTCGGGTGGCATAGTCTGGTGCCCTTCAGCAACTTCTCCTCTCTGGGCCTTGATTTGCTCAAACATAAATTTAGGGGGTTGATTAAATAATTTCTTAGATGTCTCAGCTCTAACACTCTTTCATTCCTTGGTCAGCAATCATCATTCCTGCTGAGTGTGTTGTCTCCCTAAGCCTTCAAGGCTGAGGTATGTTGAAAGTGAAGCTGTTACACCTGTGAAAGCCAATAGCCTTAAGTATTATCCCTTTGAGTTAAGTGCTTTAGAGGACCACACAGAGATGCACAATTTGGAAAATACACAGGAGTAGGGAGAGTGCAGTTGCGGATAGCTTCAGAGCTTCTGGCTATAGTCAGGGCACAAGTGATAAGATGAAAGGTTCCATACATTGATTTTTAAAAATTTCTGGTTGTTAATTTTCCAGAATGGACTTTCTTCCGGGTGTTGATGCAAAATAACCAATAACCATTCCATAGATAAGAGAGACAAAGTGATTTTACTTGAGCCAGGGTGAGGATTATAATCCAGGAAGGTAGTTTTCACAAAGGAAGAAAGCGTTTCAGAGAAGCACAGTTTTCAGTCCAGTCTTATACCTTTTTAGAACAAAGAACATACATTAAACACACCCAGGATACATATTCATCAAAGTTTCAAAGAGGTATTCAACTGCAAATCAGCAGGTCAACATGACCCTGAAGCTGGGAAAGGGACTAACAGGGAAAGGGACTAATATGGGCATTACCAATACTGGCATAGGAGGGGAAGTATGCATTCTTATCTTAAGAGAGTGCACTCTTGGGAGCCGGCCCGGTGGCGCAGCAGTTAAGTGCACGCACCCTGCTGTGGCGGCCCAGGATTCTCAGGTTCGGATCTTGGGTGCACATAGACGCACCGCTTGTCAAGCCATGCTGTGGCAGCGTCCCATATAAAGTAGAGGAAGATGGGCATGAGTTAGCCCTCAGTCCAGGGCCAGTTTCCCTCAGCAAAAAAAAGAGCAGGATTGGCATCGGATGTTAGCTCAGGGCTAATCTTCCTCACAAAAAAAAAAAAAAGAAAGTGCACTCTTTACTTTAATGGTTAAAGCAGATGTATAATATATGTTTGAGAGGCCATAAGTCAGGCATCTTTAGTTCAAGCCAAATCAATTTTGAACCAGAAGTTACCCCATATACCCCAATATGTGAAAATCTCTTGTCAAGAGGAATGTTTTAGTTATTGTATGGCTGACTATTCCTTCTTCTTCCTATTTAACATATCTGTCCCTGGCATTGGCTGATATATGCTGAGATGACAGAAGCCAACTTTAAATGCAGGCAGGCTGTGATTTGTGAAAAATTTTCTTAGAGAGCCATACCTCTCATTCATTCATTTAACAAATATGTATGACGTGTACCATGTGCCATGCACTGTTTTAGAGAACACAGTGGCGAAGAAAGCTAATTCTCTACCCTAATGAAGCTTACATTGTACTAAGGAAGATAAACAAATATGTAATAAGTCAGAGAGTATTAAGTGCTGTGATAAAAAAAGAAGCAAGGCCATTGTTTGAGAGTGAGTGGAGTGCTATTTTATGGTCATCGGAGAAAACCTTTCTAGGAAGGTGACATTAGAGCAGAAATTAAATGAGAAAGCAAGTCCTGTGTCATCTGGGGGAAGGCATTCCAGGTAGAGAGATCCACAAGTCAGAGGCCTTGAACTGGGAACGTGCTGACCTGTCTGAAGAACTGAGAGGAGGCTAAAGGGGCTGGAGCAGAGAGAGTGGGGGGAAGAGTGGCAGGAAATGAGATCAGAGAAGCAGCCAGAAGCCAGAGATCATGCAGGTCAGAGTAAGGACTGAGTTTTTTCCAAGTATGCTGGGAAACCTTGGAGAGCTTTGAGATGGAAACGAGGTCTAGTTTGCCTTGTAAAGGGAATCCTGGGCTGCTGCTTGGAGAGCCTGCCTTAAGGTCGGCAGAGGGGAAGGCGCTGCTGAAGCCCTTCTTATGAGGCTGTCTGTCCCTGCGGGGGCAGCTCCCGGGAGAGCAGCCAGCACTTCCTGCTCCCGAATATGCTTGGATCCCACACCGAGCTCCTCTGACCAAAGCCGGAAGATTCTCTGCTCTTACAGTGGGGCTGAGACAACTGTTTCTATCCTCTACCTGGAGGGGTGGATGTGCTTTGCTATTGTTAAAAGATAAACTGAGGCATATTACATTTTATGAGTTGAGTTAAGGGAAAATCAATTCCAATCTGACAGCGAGAAACCGGAAGTGGAGAGAAGGCTCCACCACCAGGAGCTGGGGAAAGACGTTTATAGAGAAGAGGCGGAAGCAAAGCAAGGAAATTATTTGATTGGCTGTAGCCTAAGCAGTTGCCTTATTTGGAAAGCCCAGTTGGCTGTCTGCGATTGGTTTTTCTCAGGTTTTGATTTCCTAACCTTGAGGCATTTCAGGCTTAGGTTTTGGTCTGCTTAACCTAGGCTGCTAAGGCGTTAACGCCACCTCAGTCTAACGACCTCCTTGTTTAATTCATTTAACGCTGTTAAAACAGCACCGTGTGTGGTGAAAGGATGCTGTGGTAAATTTCATCACATGGTGAGTTGTACAAGCTGACCTGGGACGAAACCACCACTTACACGATTGTTCCTCTGGGGACAGTTTTAAGTTTGCATCAACTGACTTAAGAATGCTTTGTATACTGCGAGTTAATTTCTAAGTTGGAGATGGCTCTTTTCCCCTGACCCAGAGTTGGGAACATTTTCCTCAGAAATGTTACAATAATACATTAGGGATAAATAAGACCTAGTGAACAATATGGATATTAAAAAGAAATTAATTAGGATTTTTTTGTTTGTTTTTAGATAGAAAGCTATAAGAGCGACTCAAAACTCAAGTGAAATGAAATGATGTCTGAAAAATTTCCCTCTCCTGAACCAAGTAAAATATTTCAAGTTAAGTAGATCTAAGTGGCAAAATTCTTATACTAACCTTATAATTAGGTATAAAGGCTTTGGTTAATCTCTTTCGTGCTATATCTGCTGCCCTCAAATAGTATGGGTAGGTGAATATTGCATGATGTTACACTTGTTCAGGCTTGAACGTCATTCTGTGGGGAGTGTGTATGAGGGTGGGCTTAGGTCCTCCGATTCTAGTGATTCTATTTAGTCTCTCAGATGTTAAGATGTCAATTATGTTCTTGCAGTACTATACATGTGATAATTAAGATTATGAGTTGTAGTTATATGTGCTTTGTTTTGGGGAGCAATTCAGTGATAATTATTTCTTCTACTCTTGTTAAATTACAAATGGATTGTCTTCCTTTTTATCATTGTTGTCCAGACCAAATCTTTCAAAATAGTTCATGAGACTATGATGTAAAATTGAGTAAAAACCTTACCAAATTCTCTGCATTCCATAAGGTTATCACCGTGATGTGGAAAAAATCCCAGTGGGATACAATATGCTTTTAATTAAATCTCGTAGTTTACTTAGCCCTGTGGTTCTGATCTGGATAATACCAGACTGATTCTATCAGCACCTCCTCAGCTATAAAAAGTAGAGGTGACTGCTGAATTTCCTGGGGATATCCTGTCTGCTTTGCTTTTTCAAAACCAGTGAGGGGGACTTCAAAATCTAGATCCATCTTTTTTAATACATAAAAAATTTGAGTTAAACTGGAACTGAATGAAATGTTTATTCACTTGATTATTTGAAAGGAGAAATGACTGGTGAAGGGAAAAGAAATGAACAGATTTCTCACTTTTCAGCCAGGAGGTTGACTGTCTGTCTGCAAGGACCCCAATCACCCTTTCCCCTCCATCTCCCTTTTTCTATCAGGAAACAGTGGCTCTTGACTGTAGAATTTCATTGATTAAAAAAAAAAAAAATCCGACGAGGGTGGGCTGAAGTAGCCTCAAGTTAGAGGAGAGATACTGATTTCAAGTCTAAAAGCCTCTGACACTGAGAGGACAGAAATATTGTCCCCACGTACAAGTAACTGCTTTTCTTAATTTCCCAGAAGAACGTTTATAGGGGCAGAAGAGTTGTTTAATCTGTTCAGGAAATCTATCATTTCTGCTGCTTTACTTTTCTGGTAAGAACTGGGCTGCAGCAGGTATCAGCAGATTGATCAGATATGGAAGTCATCCTGTGCGCCACACCAACCTAATTAAAATCGTTGGCTCCACGTGTATGCCCTCAGCCATGGGAGAGAGAGAACTGTCTCATTCCAAGGTTAGACTGAATTTGAACAAAGATCACTTTTACTTGACTTTTCCAGTTGGTTTATTATTCTGGAAGTTTTGCAGCGTACACTTGTTTCCTCTTGTGCTTATTTTTACTCTTGTAGTATTTGACTAAAATTGGTAGCCCTCTTGAGAAATAGAGCCAAATATTCCAGACTCTTCCACCTTATTCTGTCATGAGAAAGGCATTGTTGTTTTCAGCGAGACTTGGTTTGGCCACTTCTTCCTGAGATGCTTAGACGGAGATAAAGGTAACCGCCGGGGCTGGGTGTCTGTGTGGTCCTTCTCCGCCGTCCATTGTGGGTTTAAGGAGCTGACGCTGGGCCTTTTTTTTGGGGCCCTCAACTGGCCAGCCTCTTTTCCTAGCACTATTAAATACATTTTGTTTTTTAAAAAATGGAACTCATCCTGTATCGGGGTGATACTTTAGTACATCTTGGAATCCATCCCGGGGACGTGCATGCGCAGGAAGAAGTCAAGGCTGAGGCTTCGGTAAAAGTAGTACTGTATCTTCAGGATAGAAAGATTTTAGGTTACATAAACCTAATCGTTTCAGAGAAAGTTTTGAGCTTAGAATCATAGAGTTCCTTTTACTCCCCAGAGGCCCTCTGGCATAGTATTTAGGGGCATGAATTTTGAGGACAGATCATCCTAGAATCCTTGATCTGTTACTTACCAACAGTGTAAACTTGGACAAATTACTCGAAGTCTCTAAATCTTAGCTAAAATTATAACAATGACCACATAGTATTCTTATAAGAATTAAAGAGTTGGTGTGTGTAAAACATTTACCATTATTTCTGGCACATAGTAAGTATTCAATAAATTACATATTTTTATCAATGAAGCAATTTGGAATAACCCGATAATGTCCAACCTTCAGCAAATTCTGCTCTCAGTATAGTAATAAGGAGTAAAATAATATTGCATTCAGATTTTGTTCACTTGTGAAAATAAGTAACAACTTTTTACTTGTTTTATGTTGTCAGTGTGAATACCAACAATATTTACATTTTTCACATTAAATTTCAGATGATTTGTTATAGTCTTTGTCCTAATTATTAGCTACTGTATTTAGGAGAAGCTTAAATATAGAACTATATTACATACAAGTCACTATCTCTACTAATTTTATTTTTTATATTCTGTTGTACCAAAATGAGTAAACTGTAATAATGGTTGGATTTCCTAGGATATTTTTATCCAAGCCTCTTGAAGTATCATGCACAAAGAAAGAACATGCTTAAGAGAGCAGAGTTTTAGTATTGTGCACTGTAAAGAAGTCCTAGTTGTTTGATAAAAATAAAACCCAGAGCCTCCACCATTGTTGTTGGAAGAAGTGTCTCCTGGTGAACCTGACTCAGATCACAGGCTCATCTTCTTTTGTGACTTCTCTTGACTGTCTACTGCTACCACCGTCCTGACCAGGGTATTGGAAGTTTGCGGTTCTGTCTTCAAAACTCCAGCTGTATATAATGGCCTTCCTTTCTTCATTTTATGGTTGAGATAAGGTTGAGACAGTCATAGAAAATTCCCAGAAGCATCATCATACTTAAGCTTGGGATATCAAAAATGGGAAAGAAACAGAGTGTCATGAATCTTGCTGATCAGGCTTACAAATTACGTGAGCTTTAGAGCCCTTTAGCTCGCATGAGATGTTGGGGAAAGGTCCTATCTCCAATGTTGCGAATTTCACCAGTAGGAACCCCTTTGAGGTGGGTTCTGTGGTGTGTTGCTCAGATCTCTCTTCAGGATCAAGGCACTCATGCCTGCAGCTGCTGAGAGTTTGCTGCTGATGGGCTCACAACTGAGTCCCTTTCTAGGAATTGTCTTCAGGTGCAGGAAGCTTATTTATCTTGGTTTCATTCGTACAATGGTAGCAATTTGTATCTCATGATCTGTATCTAATGATGTGGGGTACAAATGCTCAACCCTCTTGCCTTAATTGAGATAATTCTGAAGGACCATCTTTGTTCCAGAGGTCTCTGAGATGTTGTCTAAGGCCCCTGCTGTAAATTCATCACTGTTCAACTTCTTCCTCTGCCCGATCCTGCTTCTCTCACCATCCACAGTTGTTCCCAAGAGCATCAGCAATATACCTTCTGTATGCAAATATCAGTGTCTCAGAGACTATTTTCCAAGGAAAAACACTATTCCAGTTGATATGAGAAGTGGAGGGGTCCACGAAACAGATTCTAAGATGGGACTTTAGAGTTGGTTTACCATAACTGTTGGTACATGGAATGCTGATAGAGCCAGGCATGAGTTTGCACTGTAATTGTTAAAATTTTCACTGGTGAGGGCTTGCCCCATGGCCTAGTGGTTAAGTTCAGCGTGCTTCACTTTGGAAGCCCAGGTTTGGCTCCCAGGCACGGACCTACACCACTTGTCGGTGGCCATGCTGTGGCGGCAACCCACATAAAAAATAGAGGGAGATTGGCACAGATGTTAGCTCAGGGCAAATCTTCCTCAGCAAAAAAAAAAGTTTTTTTCACTGGTGATAAACAGTGATAGAGTACTGGTGAAAGGAAATACACTGGCAGGTATGACAGGTCAAGCATTTGAGAGGTTCAGGTGAAATAGTGATTTAAGGACTATTGAACTGGATGTCTGTTGCTAGGGTGGACTGATGCATTAAAGAAGAACAGTAAAAGCTAAGGGTGATGAATTGCCATTATAAAGTGAAGGGCGAAAGCCAGAGGGCCTCCTTAGAAGCATAAACTTTAATTTTCTGCCAGTGTGTAGAAAAGGTTGAGGATCAAATCCAGGACTTAATTGTAGGAGTGTCAGAGCACCAAAGAAGGTTAAGTTCTCAACCCTGGCAGGTCTGCTTTACAGAATCCAGCACCTTATTTGGGAAGGAGTGGGATTTGGGATAGGGACATCTTAGTTGAAACACATGAAAATCTCCAATCTTCATATTCCTCTGAACCCTGGGCTTTTACCTTCTTTTTAAAGTCTTGCTTTAGACAATGTAGAGAGGCACTTGCTTATAGACAATGTAGAGAGACTCTCCTTTTCCCTTACAAAAAGGAATCTGCATATGCTCTTCCCTCTTCTCCCCCTCCCACCCTCCAGCATCTACACTTACCTTTCTTCCTGTCTCTCCTGACCAATAGCAAGGGTCAAAATACAACATAAAATGACTGGGGAAGTGCTGAGTCTGCTAAGCAAAGAAGAGTTCTAAGAAAGTTGCAGGACCTAGTCAATATATACTAGTAGAAACTGGAAGAGTGTATATGGGACTAGATTCTAAGGGTGCTGATTCAAGTATGAAAGAAAATAAAGATGAATATAGGAGAGATTATTGATATGAGATCACTTTATCATGACACAAGATTTAACATTCTGGCAAGACCTCAAGAGAGAGCAATAAGAGCCTTCTGGGTTGGATTTTGGGAGATTGGAAAAAATGATAGCCCATACTATAAGAAGTAAAAATACTAGAACTTCCATGACAAATAATGGAGAAAGCAATCAAAATGCTCAGAGAATTTGGGCACATGAGAATGGATATACTAAAGAAGACCAGAACACCCACCAGCTGACTGTGTTCTGTGAGAAGGACTAGAGAACACTCTCTTTACCAAAGTGCTAAGTGCATTTTGGCTTCTTTGTGGGCTATAGGAGGCTGGAAAGAGCATACTTCTATCATTATAACAACAACAACAACACAATAGGCAATCTTTAAATTCATGACTTTTCTTGAACCCATGGGGGAGCTGAGGTTACAAGGCAAGAAACTAACCCCAAATCAGGATAGACAGGCATCTTCAAGGAGAGATAGGAATTAAGCACTTGCTTACCTGGGACAGACACCAGCTAACAAAAACTGAGCAGCAAGTAATAGCATTTTACTGATGGCAGAGGGGAAAGAGCATGGAGAGAGAGCCTCTCTGAGGCATAGCACAAAGGGAAGTCCTAAAGCTGATAGTGGAGCAGAAATTGAGATAAACCAGTTTCTACCCTAAACCAGCCTCCACTCTAAACATAGGGTAATACTAGAGGAATTCTATGCCTGTGATGTACTAAGGGTAACCATAGTAACAACAATCCAAAACCCAGCTCAACTTCTAGCTAAATTTATTCAATCTCTCATAATAAAGGCCTAGCAGAAAGAAAGGCATGCCCATTTCCTAGCATAAAAATTCCTTCTCCATCTTTCAACAAAAAATTACAAGGGGCACAAAGAAGTAATAAAAATCAATCAACTGTCAAGAGACAAAGCAACCAACACAACCTTACTAAGATATGACACAGATGTTGGAAAGATTAAACAGGAAATTAAAATAATTATGGTTACTATGTTAAGGGCTCAAGTATAAAAGATGAACAGCATGCATGATAAGGTGGGCAATTCTAGCAGAGAGATGGAAATTATAAGAAAAATCAAATGCAAATGGTAGAAGTGAAAAACACAGTAATAGAGATGATGAATGCATTTGCTTGGTTCATCAATTGACTTGACACAGTTGAGGAAAGAATCAGTGATCATGATGATAGCTCAATAGAAATTACAAAAACTGAAACACAAAGATAAAGAGAATGGAAAAAAAAACTATCTCAGGACAGAGCAAGAAGTATGGGACAATGTCAAATGGTCAAATATATGTGCAATTGGAATACCAGAATGGGGAGGGCGGGCATGAAACAAAAAAAGCATTTGAAGAAAGGATGGCTGATACTTTTCCAAAATTAATGACAGACACTAAACCAAAGATTTAATTAGACATCAAACCAAAGAAAGCCAGCATGATAAAAACCAAACATACATACATTCAGGAAAAAGATACATTCCATAGAGAAGAACAAGTATAATAAACCATACTTCTTGTCTAGAAACTATGCATGCCAGAATACAATGGAGTGACATCTTTAACATGCTGGAAGAAAAAACTGTTAACCATAGTGATATGGATTGCACTGATGAGAGTGGCGCCAACATTGTTGAGCTCAATGACTCTCTATAGGCCAGGACTGGCAGAAGAAGATGCTGTCACAGAACTAGGATCACTGATAGCAAAGAGGATAAAAGAATCTTGAAATAATAGAGGTGAGGTGATATACTTAACTGTCAGAAGCAAGGTAGATGCAGTTATTGTAATGACCAAAGGCCAGAGTGGAAGCTAGGCATATCTGACCCACAGAGAGCTATGGAGATAGAGCATGGCATTCCCAGGGGCAAAATAGATGGGCAGCCGAGAATGATATTTCACAATCTATACAACCAAAGAAATCAAGTATTCATGATCAGGAACCTAAAGCAGCCACACAAACAAAATGTCATAATCCCTTGTTCAGTTCACAGACCTGAACCAATTCTCAGATCTAGAACTCATTGACTAAAGGGAAGGCCAAATTCCTATGACGAAGAATCCTCCAACACTGATGGCATGTATAAAGAGTAATGATTTCTCCAGTCCTTACCCAAAGGGGCCTGTGACCATTTACTTGGCTAATCATATACTTTGGAAAGAGGAGTACCCAAACATATGGCTAATTGTTGGACATAGGGTCCAAGTTGACGTTGCTACCTGAGGACCCAAAGCATCATCAAGGCTACTCTATTTGGAGTATATGTGTGTATGGTAGAGAGAATAATGGCCCCTCAAAAATGTCCTCATCTCCAGAAACTGTGAACATGTTAGGTTACATGGCAAAGGGGAAATAAAGTTTATTCTTCTGCAAGAGTAGCATCCAACTGAAAGTAGAGATGATGAGGATTTCCAAAAAGTCATGTCCTTATAAGCCAACCCTAACAATTACTCCCTGTTGGTTCTCGAGCACCGATTCTGCTGGTAGTGGCTCCTATTGTCATTGGCTTCCATCAGGGATACCTCCTTGGGGAGCTCATGACAGTGGCAGTTCTTATAGGGTCCTGGTGTTTTTCATCTTATCAAGCAGCTGATAATGTGCTCTACCATACTTTGGTATCTGGGTAGCTCACTATTTGGTATCATGGTAGCTCAATACCACCTAGCAAAGCTCCTACTGATTTCCTTAGAAGTTTTGATGCATCACATTTTAGTAAATAAAATTATTCTAAAGATCCAGAGATTGTGTTAAGGGAGCAGGTCTTTTTGATATCTATGTTAAACTTTTATTCACTCAGAACTATTTTTCTCTTATGCTCCCTAAGGAGGTCTAATGAAAGTGTCAATCGTACAGAGCTGTGCTATCCAATATGGTAGCATTAGCCACATATGGCTATCTAAATTTGAATTAATTAAAATTAAATTAAATTAAAGCTTCAGTTAGTTGCACTAGCCACATTTCACATGTTCAATAGCCATGTGTAGATAGTGGTTACCATATTTGATAGTGCAGATGTAGAACATTTCCATCATCACATAAAGTTCTATGGGACGGCATGGTAATAGAGCTGTGACCTCTCTAGCAGGTGTCTAGTTGACTTGTCAAGTGCCTTAAACTATGTTTTCCTTCTTCCTCCCAAGAGGGCAAAGAGCAATCTATACAAATAGAGCTTCAGTAGGCACTCAAACTTTCACAAATTTCCCAAGAATAGGCTTAATAGTTACTCTGCATTTCAAATCCAGAGAGCACAATACACTTATATTCTTTGTACCATGGCATCCATTAAAAACAATAGTTAGATTTTATTGTTCGTGTACTATATGCCAGGTACTTGACATGCATTATATCTCATTTAACCCTCTCAGTGGCACCACAAGTTATTATCCAAACAAGACAACTGAGGCTCAGAAAGTGTGAAGCACATGTCTAAGATCAAATAATAAGTGGCCAAGCCATATCTGAATGTGAATCTTTCGAATTCTGAAGACCATGCTTTGGGTCATACTGTGCTAGAACAACTGAGTTATAGAAAAGCAGTCAGTGGAGCTGGCTGGGTGGCACAAGTGGTTAAGTGTGTGCGCTCCGCTGTGGTGGCCCGGGGTTCACCGGTTCGGATCCCGGGCGCACACCGACGCACCACTTGGCAAGCCATGCTGTGACAGTGTCCCATATAAAGTAGAGGGAGGTGGACATGGATGTTAGCCCAGGGCCAGTCTTTCTCAGCAAAGAAAAGAGGAGGATTGGCAGATGTTAGCTCAGGGCCGATCTTCCTCACAAAAAAAAGAAAAAAAGGAAAGTAGTTGGCAAGAAATGTAAGTTGGTTCACATCATCTGAAATTCTATTGAAGGCCATTTCCACCTCTCTATAAAGTCTCCTGCCTTGATACTTTGTTTTTTTCCCCACTGTCTTAGGAATTACTTCCAGAATGTAAAATTTTGATAGATTTTAGTCTTCATGAGATGAAGCACTCATTCATTTACAGTGTTACAGAATATTAGCAATACTTTTTCCTATTCCACGTACCATTTAGCTTTTTCCCCTTCAGTTTAAAATATGGACATGCACTTAAATATTTCTATCTAATAATGAGATGTGGCAAGGGCTGGGTGTCTGCAGATCCAAGATGCATACTGTATCAAAATATAGATAACATATGATTGCCTGTGATAATAAGGCTGTTCTTCACTCTCAGAGGAATCATCAAACCCTTTTGTTGGTTGAAGCTTTGTGTTCCAACTTCCTAAACTATCCCTGACAATCTGTTTTTTAGCTCTTTTAGGATGCTGCAGAATTCTTTAAAAACAAGATGGATTTTTCTTCTTTTGATAGCTACCATAATTTTTAAAAAGTGCCTTTGTGATGAATTTGTTGCCTACCACGTGCCTAGCAAACTGAACTTTAAACAACCTTTTTGCCCTTATTATTGCAGCTGTCAGCATCCAATTTTATATAGAAAGTCTAAAGGAAAGAGAATTTGAACCAGAAATTTTTATCGAGGCACACACAGCTTCAGCAGCTGCTGTTACAATGGTATCATCAAATACCAAAACTGACAAAGACCCATGGGGTCTATTTTCTAATTCAGTCTTGAAGGAAATTTACAATAGTGAATCTCTATGGCAGTTGAGGTTGGCTAAGATTTAGATGACCCATTTCCCTTATCTAATGAATTCAGGCCTTGCAAACTTTGCAAAAGCTTTAAACTGACAAAATATCAAGAGAGTTGATGTGAAATTGAAAGACAGCTGGCGCAGACTCAGAGCCTCTTGAGTTTAGCTCGGGAAGCCGAAAACTTTCACAGCTGCAAGATTGTCAAAATGAAGATTCCAGCATAAAGATAGTCAAAATATTGCTATTAGATGAAGAACTTTATGCCTAAAGCCTTGACTCTATAGAGAAGATTCTTCATTTTAAATAAAGAATGCACATGACATTTTTGCATTTATCTCCATTTTGCTAAGATAAAATGAGCAAGAATGTTTCCATCTCCATCCACTTAGGTTTAAAAAAGTCCAATTAAAATTAAATTTGAAAAGTGTTTTTTGAAAGTGGTTTTGATGTGGTTTCCTTTTTCAAGCTGTCTCTTTCCAATTCCTTGGTCTTGACAAGCCATGAGGATAATTTAACACTTTGTTTTATGATGTGGTGAGAAACTCGTCAGAATGTTTCTAGGTGAGAGCACATTTAGCAAGTTATTAGGTAGAGAAACAAAGCTTGTTGGGTGTGGTGTTTTCAGGAAATTAACTGTATCATCAATGATAATTTTTATACATCTCTTTTAAGCAAAGCAAAACCCAAACCCAACGGCATTTATGGCACAAGTGAAGCAGGCGGGAAGATACTTCAACATTAAAAATATAGTCTGTTGAACAGTAATTGTAAGACATTGTATTTATGAGAAGTTAAAATTTTGGCTACCCTTTCAAACAAATTGTGTCATGGATTGGCTAATTGTATTTGAGAAGTGGCATTAAACTCATGCCAATAGTGAAATCCCACTGAATAGAATGATATATTTAAAATATAATATGAATGCAAAACTGAGAAAATAGTGGATAAAGTCATTTATGACTTTACAATAACAGTATGTTGTTTAAAAAGCAGAAAAATATGTACATAGGTAGTTCAAAATCATTTGTTTTATTCTAGGAGTCATTATTTTTATTTAACTATTGAAATCTAAAAGAAATAAACTCCTTTTCAATCCTACTATGTATAATGAGAATCATAAACTATGTTTAATTCATTTTTAATTCATGTGCTATTTGTCAACACTTGTCAGCACCTTCATTTTGAATATGATTTTACTTTTTGTAAATTTTATGGCTTTTTTGGGTATAATATAAAACGCTGAGTATATCAATGTATTAAAATGAAATGGATATGTAGACTGACTATGGGCTTCTGCGTATTGCTGGAGACTCACGTGAAGAGCATGAGAACATTCTCCGGCCTTACATAGCAGAGCCAATCTCTTCTTTATTGCTTCATGCCTGTACTAATCTCTACTATAGTAATTTTTTTTTTTTCCCATGAGGAAGATCAGCCCTGAACTAACATCCATGCCAATCCTCCTCTTTTTGCTGAGGAAGACTGGCCCTGGACTAACATCCGTGCCCATCTTCCTCCACTTTATATGGGCTGCCGCCACAGTGTGGCCTGACAAGCGGTGCATCGGTGCACGCCCGGGATCCTAGCCCCGGTCCCCAGCAGCGGAGCGCACTCGCTTAACCACTATGCCACCACTATGCCACGGGGCCAGCCCCTCTACTATAGTACTTTTAAAGTGTATTGAAATTACAGTATATGTGTCTTCTTCCCCGAAGGTAATAAGCCCGTTGACATCATGAACCAGGTCTTACTTCTGTCTTCAGCACTGGATGATCCAGCAATTCAATGATATAATCAAGAACTGGTTCTTTCTACCTTTTGTTCTGCCATCCACCTTGATGATCCTAAGGTTGTTTCTGCTTGTAGTCATAGGATCATTGCCCATTGCCTGCAGCGTTAAGGCTGCATTTATTCTCACTTAAGTCCTCTGGGAGAGAGAGAGAGAAAAAGAGAGAGTGGGAGAGAGAGAAAGAGAGTGCTATTCCCCAATCAAGAACAATATGTCGTATTCCTTTTCAGTCTGATGCAATTGTTTAGGTCCAACTCCGGACCAGTAACCTCCAGGGGAATGCCATATGCTGATTGGCTTAGGCCAGAGTTCCTTAACCTATCTTGGGTGAGAGAGACAGGATATTATAATTGCTTGGACTAATTAGGGCCCGCCTATGGAGATGGAGTCAGTTCCTCAAACTGTACTGAAACTTTATGGGGAGAGTGGTGAAATAGACGACGGTCAGCCACCTGGAATGGCCACGGCACAGGTTTTTAGCATGAAGCGTTTCTCAAGCTTATTTGACTAGGAGGTCTTTGTTCGTAGAGTAGATAGTTTAGGAAATTCTGCTCTATAAGATTAAGTTCAGATTCTTTATTATAGCATGATAAGCTTTTATGATATGGCCCCTGACTTCCAGCTACAGGTTCTGTAGTCATGTCACAGTTATGCTCTAGAAATAATAAATTTATTGCTTTTCCTACATCTCTCCATGTTGCTTAACATTTTAAGACTTTTTATCTTCTTGGTTAGGAAGTTTTTTCCACTCTGATCGCCTTCTCATCCTTCAAATTCCAGATCAAACACTATCTCTTCTGAAGTCTTCCCTTCTTTATGCTGTTCCGGCATCTTGCACATAATTCTTTTATTGCTTATCCACACAACATTGTAATTATTTATTAATAGGCTTCTCAGTTTTGAGTGGTTTGAGGTGAGGGTCTATGCCATCTTCACAGTCACAGAATTTGGTAGAGGATTGATGTCAAATGTCTGTTCAATTGAATTGTTCATTTAGTATGTTTTTGAAAATTTAAGATCAATATTACATTTCCATACTTTTTGTGTGTGCTCAGAAATGTTAGATGTTTTAGTAGTTAATTTCAAGATCTTTATTTGATGGCTTGAATAGTAGTTCCTGAGTCAATCTCAGAATGTAAGCCGTAAAATAAATTAATTTTTATGATTCATGCTGCCTAATTTCAAAGTTCAAAATCATAAAATTAGATGTAGGCTTTCTGATCAGGTACTATTTGCAAAAGTTTAGATAAAAATATGCAGGATTGAGAACACATTTTTATGAGGGATGTCTGCATATTTGAAGTATTATTCTTAAAGTACACAAATATTTGTTTCTTTATATAACCAACCTTCAAAAGTGCATTCAAGAGCTACTTAATGTATGTATGCTAACTTATAAACATAGAAGAACCTGCAAGTGATTGGTTTTTAGTGTGTCAAAGGCTTAAAATTATTTAGGTGAATTGCAGATTTAATAAACATTTTTGAAAGTTCACTAGGGCTTTCATATAAAGTCATTATTAGGTGAAAAGTGAGTTTTAAACACCTTTTCTTTCTAAAATAGGTAAAGTATGTATTTTGCTTTTATAGAAGCTTACTTGTAGAACATGTTTATTTGTTTGTTTGTTTATTTACTTATTTATGGAACCCTAGTATCGATTTTTCCTTCTTTTCTTAAACACCTCCCCATTTCCTTTGGAGAAATTACCTCTCCCAGATTGTGAGCAACTTTGCTCAAAGGAGTCTTGACTCTTCTGGATGGGTAACCAAGCCTGGCTAATCAGAATCTCCCCAGATTTAATCTAGATGGAAAAGCAGTTGGAGCGGATTCATCCCAGTGGTAGTGGCCAGGCGAAACTGCTCATTAGTTCTTGCTATATCCTGGAGATGTTCTGGGTCCTGTCCTCTCAGGCTGGTTTATTCTTTGACACCCCCATGTTCTTCCTGTAAGTTCCCTTTCTGTTGAAGTTGGGCAGAGTCAGTTTCTGTTGCTTACCAACCAAGAACCCTGACTGATATAGCAGTCAAGGTCATTCCACCCGTGATTTTTTACATCTTTGTCAACTGTACTCTTTTTACTTTATTTGGGTTTTACTGCTTCCCATATGGGAAAAGTGCCATGAATCAAGTAAGCACAATTCTTTGTATTACTTGCCAAATGAAGTCAGTTTTTAAAAGCTAAGTCTTGTCATGCTCAATCACTTTTCTGTAGCCCTTTCCACCTACAACAAATATAAGCTGCCTGTTAAGATGTGTTTTAGCCCTCTCTTTGCAAATCATGTAAATATTTTTGGAAAGAGAGTTTCATTCCTCATTGCTGAGATAATTTTCTCACAGTTTAGAAATGCTTTCACAGGAATCAGCTTTCCAAAATTAGGAAATCTATTTCTTGTGTTTCAGAAGAAAAACACAATGAAAGAGATATATTTGCCTGATACGTTCTCATTCTCTGAGAGAATTGCAATCTATCCTTACTGATTTCTTCCTGGGAAACTTGTATCTGCAGAAAACATGGAGTTTTATTTTATTCTGGGGTATAGACAGATGTTTAAAATCCAGGAACAAAGAAAAAGAAGTACAATTGTATACCTCCTACAACTTTCACAGTGTATTGCAAGGGCTTGAACTCTATCACAGTGAAAGAGAAATGAACATTATTTAGATGAAGGTTAAAAGGTAGAAATGTTATTCTGAGTGAAATGTCTCTAATAATTGCACTTTTGAACCACAGAGGCAAGTCAATACTTCACCAGGTACTCTCCAAAAATCTTTTTGTAGGTTTTAAAATACAAATGCCTTTAGAATGTCAAACATATTTCGCCAAAGGAAAGAAAGCCCTTTTAGAATATTAAATGGACTTAGGAAGGGAGATTTTTTGGCTAAAAGGAGATCAAATATTTTCTTTTATCAAAAGCTCAGTTCATTACTGCAAGTGAAGAGATCATGGAACAGCTGCTCAAGATGACAAAGGGACTGTGAGAGCTTTAGTTAATGAGAGTGCACAGTGGATTTTGTCTTCCGCCTTTGTACTTGCTTTACGAGAGTTCTCAGCACTGGTTTTCTTCTGTACTCTTCCTTTTTGGTAATTATAGAACTTGATTATTATGGGTTTGAAAACTGTAGAGGTTTTTCCCACATTACAGCTAACTTTGTGAGGTAAGATTACACACTGATGTTAAAAGAAGGCAAATGAAACTATAAGACTTATACGTATGTGAAGTGATTTTTTTTTCTGATCTTGGGAAGTGTTGGAAGAACAGAGATGAAGGATATCCAGAGAAAAGTGTCTAGGAGGAGTATATTCTAGGAGGAGTATATTAGTTTCCTGGGGCTGCCATAGCAAAGTACTACAAACTGAATGGCTTAAACAACAGAATTGTTGTCTTATAGTTCTGGAGGCTACAACTCTAAAATCAAGGTATTAGGAAGGTTGGTTCCTTCTGAGGGCTATGATGGAAGCATCTGTTCCAGGCCTCTGTCCTTGGCTTGTAGATGATCATCTTCCTCCTGCATCTTCACACTGCACTCTCTCAGTGTGTGTCTGTCTCCAAATGTCCCCTTTTCATAAGGACAAATCATATTGGATAAGGGTCCACCCTAATGACCCGTTTTAACCTGATTACCTGTGTAACGACCCTATCTTCAAATAAGGTCACATTCTGAAGTACTAGAGGTTAGGACTTCAATATATGAATTTTTGGGGATCACAATTCAACCATAACAATAGGCAAAGGGGTGCTTAAAGGGAAGAATACAAATAAGCTTTTGCACGGGGCGGGAAAGAAGAAAGGTTCTTTTCCACATGCAATTTTTTTTGTGAATCTAGGCAATAAGGAGCTTGCTGCTGAATTTTTTTCTTGTGGCCTTTTGACTTTGCTGGTATTAAAAATTAGAAATGCTTTTCCTCTCTCGATTTATACACTATGAAAGTTTGTCACTATTTTTGTACTAACTCGGCAATGATCCTAGAATGGAAATAGATCATGTTAATTTCATTTGTATTAACTCAAGTCTTCAGGAAGAAGCAATTATCATACTGGCAGTCATGCAAATTACTGTACATTTAAATAGTCTGCACCTACAGAGAATGTTCTTCCATTGACCTTTGTCTTTTTTGTCCATCTCATTCCACAATTACTCTCTTTTGACTTGATTTAGTCAAATGTTCTTGCTTGGGTTTGTTTTTCCTTGTAACTGTCTTGAGAATTATCAAAATGTGGTTTCCTTAGTGATGAAAGTAGAAAACCTTCTGTTTGTAGCTGCTGCTTGTATGTTTTTGTTGATGAGGTAAATAGTGAAGAGAAGCTCGATTAAAACTCAGGGAAAGGTGAATTCACGGTGACAGCTGCTGGAAAGGAGGCTACAGAGACTATCTCACTCACTTGCTGTGTGGCTGTTACTTCCCAGATGATCTGCTCCGGGGTGCTCTTTGGGTTTTATTTCAGTGATACATGTGACCTGCTGCAACTCCAGCCAGCATCTTTCTTGATTAGATCATTGGTTTAATCTGTAGTCAATAGGTTATTTGTACAATGAATGATCCTTTTTAAAAGTTACTAAATGAGACTCACCTGTTTTTAAGGTCATTTTAATATAAACAATTATTTACTATTTACTGCATGATAGGCATTGTGCTAACGATGAGCAGAACACTGAATCTGCCTCTCAAGAACCCCACAGTTCAATAGGTGAGACAAATTCGAACACAGACAATGTTAGAAAATTTAAGAACTAAAAGACAAGAATGCACTGAAGTCCAAAGGAGCAGGCTCCCCACTAAAGTCTTGAATGATAAGTTGAAATTTACAAGCTCTTCTTTGGAATGGAAGGGAGTTAATGAGGGAAAGGCTTTCAAGTGGTGGGAACAATGTAGGCAAAAGCTCAGAAACATGAAGATGGGTGTGCTGGAGGAGAAAAAGGATAGCAGGCTGGAGCTGGAGAACACATAGAAAGTGGTAGGTGGGCAGGGATCAGATCATGAAGAACCCCTCTGTGCATTGTAGATTTAGGGATAGAACCCCTGGGTCATTGCCTAGACTGTTCCTGAGTTGTGGTGTGACCTTGAGTAAGTCACTGAAAAACATCTGGCCCTTAGCTGTCAAACATGCCTCAGAGGAGCAGAGAGATGCTGGATCCGAGCATCATGTGGGCTGGGACAATGGACTTCTCAGTGGCATCTGTTTGCACTGACAACTGTGAACCTAGTGGCTCCTCTTGATACTTGGAAAGACTTTAGAAATGAGTGGCACAACTTATGGGAGAGATGGTACACAGAAAAGACTGAGATTAAATTTCTTCTTTCTTATGGCAGTCTGACAGGATGGGGGTCTGTGACGTTGTGATTTATAATAAGAAATATATATTTGATCTTTATCTCCGTTTCTGGCACAGAACTCCTAAAACGCTTTGAATTGCCTAGCAATAAGAGCAATGAGAACACCTTTGTTATAATATTTAGTCTTTTGTCCTCCTCCTGAAATAGCTCCAAAGCCATAAAGGTGAAAGTATCTTGTGATTCATAACAAGCCCCTTTCAGCCACACCTGACTTTATGTTAATCAAATGACTTTTGTAAAGTCCCTAAGGATGAGAGCTAGTTGCCAAGGGAACCAACCATGTAATTAGAAGCTTGGAGCTTTCGGTCCCTTTCAACCACCTCTGGAGAGGGGAGAGGAGCTGGAGGTTGAATCAATCACCAATAGCCAATGATTTAATCAATCATGCCTGCATAATGAAGCCTCCATAAAAACCCTAAAGGATGGGATTCAAAGAGCTTCTGGGTTGGTGAATATGAGGAGGTGCTGGGAGGGTGGCATGCACTGAAGCTCTGCACCCCTTGTGCTATACCTTGCCCTTTGCGTGTCTTCCATTGGGCTGCTCCTGAGTTATATCCTTTTATAATAAACCAGTATTCTAATAAGTAAACTGTTTTCCTGAGATTTGAGAGCTGTTCTAGGAAATTAATTGAATCCAAGGAGGGGGTCATAGGAATCTCCAATTTATAACCAATCCGTCAGAAGCACAGGTATCAACCTAGTCTTGAGATTGTCATCTGAAGGGAGGGGGGGCAGTCTTCTGGGACTGAACCCTTAGCTTGTGGGATCCGACACTATCTCCAGGTGGAAAGTGTCAAAATTGAGTTAAATTATAGGACACCCAATCGGTGTTACAGAATTGCTCGATGTGTGAAAACCCCTAAGTCTGGTGTCAGAAGTGAAGTACTAGAGTGTTGTAGTAGACAATTGAAAGTAGCGGAGACACACAGGAAGAAGGTGTTTTTCCTTTAGAGGATCTCAGAGTCAAAAATTAAATTTAATTATAAAAAACAGAAAAAGAAGAGCTCTAGCCCACCTAAATGTGTCATGTTCTCTAGAAGTTTGAAATACAAGCAGTGGTGTGTGCTCGAGCTGGCTCATACTGGCTCATGAGAGCTAGTTGTTAAATTTTCAGGTATTTTGTTAGCTGGTTGTTAAACAGAGCCATTATGAAATATTAAATTATATCAACTTATAATTAAATATATTATATTAAAAACAAAGTAATAAATTACTTCAAATTAATTTCTTCATATTTATTTCACTACATTTTACTTTACCTAAACTCTAGATATATCTATTGCATGTGTATGGTATGCTGGAAATTCTATAAAATGGTGTTTTACTTCACATCTCTTCCCAAGAGGTTTTCATCGACATCACATAGATAGCTTGAGATTGGCCTTAGCTGGAATATTTACGCCGTGGGAATTGGCAAATGCTACCAATCAGGAATTTTATTTCTTTTTATCCCTCTTTTCTTTCCTTCTCTCCTTCCCTGACTTCCCTTTTCTTTATATCTGTAAACATTTAGCAGCAGCCAATGAGTACAAGAATGACAAGAGAAAGGAAACTGCAAACTGGAATTGAGAGGGTCAGGAACAGAAGGGAAGGGTTCAAGGAAATGATTGAGGATTATGGTTTAGCACTGAGTTGTGAATATCTCCTCTAGCTGGTACTGAGTCAATTTTGCTAAGGCAGATAGGGCAGCTCAAAGGGACCAATGGACATTTTCCTGCATTCTAAAGTACTTCAGACAATCTACAGTTGCTGTGGATGGAGTTAGAAAAAGATTTACTAAGCAGGTCATGAATAATTAATACAATGTGAAGGACCCCAGAGATCACTTTGCTCTATATCCAATGAATGTGTGGGCTGAGGGTGCCTCCGGTCCCATCCTCTTAAGACATACCACTCCACCATCCCTGTCTTGGATCTTGCTGCCTCCTCAGCGTCCTCTCTAGTCTCACCTTCCTGCTCTGTATCTGAATATTTTACTGCTGGGGCTTTGCTCTTGTTGCTGAGTGTTCTTAGAGCTTTACTTTCCTATTCTGTTCTCTTTCTTTGCTATACTAGTTTACTCTTCTGAACAGTTTCTACTGGTTTTTCTATGACCCTTTCCATGCAAAAACTTCTTGAATCTCCTCTATACTATCACTCCGTCTGTTTTCACCATCTGCTGTCTTTAAATACTTTGAATCCCTGCTCAAACTGTCACTTTGTAGCAGTGCACTCTTAATCAAGCTATCTTCTTGGAGCCTCAGTTTTCTCTTCTGTAAAATGGGAGGATTCTACCTCCCTCACCATGTAAGATTTAAATGATGTAATGTATATAAAGTACTTAAAAATTCCTAGCACCCAAAATGATCAGTAAGTGGTACCTACTGTTTTAATAATGTTAATCCAAACTGACTTTATTACCTATTAGCATCCACACTAAACTCCATATCAGTGGTTACAAACTCACATGTCTACAAGGCCCTGGCAGAACACAAATGAACGAAGTGGGTTAGGTTGGGAAGTGGCAGAGATGGTGATAAATTGAAGAGCTTATAACCTGTCCAAAAGAACCAGGCACTTCTCAACTGTGGCCAACTAATATCATGTGGAAATGTGAGCTCAGAGCTGCCAGTTCTTTTAATTTTTCAGGAAACAGTGAAAATGGATATTTTTATAAGTAATCGTTGTAAAAATAATGTTGCTCAGTATTAGAAAATAGCACTTCAAAGAAAACAGGTCTGTTAGCTGTGTTTGGCCTGCTGTCCACGAGTTTGAAAGTTCTGCAGGATGTATTCATTGAGCTGTATTTGAGCAGTTGGATCCTTATTTATTAACAGGAAATCCTGTCTTTCACATACGATGTAGCTGACTTTCTAGTAAGAGTGTATTTGGAAGAAAATCGTTTTTGGAATCCATGGTGTTTCCTTTACTCAAAATGTAACTTAACCACAGCCAGACATTTCGAAGGCTGGCTGCTTTGTTAACCTTTTAGAAAAATTTTTCATTCTTTATCAACTAATCTGTTTGGATTATATGAATGAGTGTAGATAGTTTTGAAAACCATCTTTACTTAATTAGAAAGAAAAGCTGAGAAAGTTTGGGATAGTAGGATGGAAAGTTTAGTAGACCAAGAATTTGACTGAATTTCATAGACCCATGAGTTAATACTTCTATCTTGTGGACATAAGATATCAGGCAAGTCACTTTATTTACATGAGTGGTAGTTTTCCTATTTGCAAAATAAAGGGGACTGAGTAAGATTATCTTTACATTTCCTTCCAATGTCATTATTTTGTAAACTAATCTACTTAATTTTGGAGAAACTGAGAACTGATTTGTTTAAATCTCCCCTAACTTTAGAAATATGGTATTTATTAGAGTACAGCTAATGTCTTCATGTAAATTCAATTCAATTTCATTCACTGTCTTAATTTTTTATTGAAGACCTAATATAAAGAATGGATGGGCTAATTACTCAAGGGATCGTAAAATAAGGAGGAGGTTTCCCTCAGGAAGCTTAAGTTTAGCAAGGAAGGGAGAAGTTAGTGGTGGCGGCAGTGGAGACCAACACAAATGACTATAAGACAGAACACAGTGTTAGAAGAATGACGAGATGGATGAATTCCTCTTTTACTTCAAAGTAGGGAAAGGCTTTCTAACTTCAAAATTAGAAGCAATAAAAGAAAAGAGTGGTAAATCTGACTACAGAAAAATTTCTTGGCACAGCGAAACATACCATAAACAAAAGCCAAAGACAGATGACAAACTGGAGAAAATGTTTACAACATATGCCAGAGATAAAGGGCTAATATTCCTAATATAGAGAGAATTGAGGGACAAAGGACCAAATATGTGATAGAAAAAACAGAAAGAGTCATGAACACACGATTCACTTACAAAAAACCAGATACAAAAATGGTTCTCCTAAGGCATTATGTTAAATGAGATAAGTCAGACAGAGAAAGACAAATACTGTATGATATCACTTATATGTGGAATGTGAAAAAGCCTAACTTGTAAAAACGGAGAGTAGAATGGTGGTAACCAGAGGCTGGGGGTGGAAGAATTGAGAATATGTTGTTTAAGGGTATAAAATTGAAACCAGTAAATAAATAAGTCCTGGAGATTGAATGCACAGAATAGTGATTCTAGACAACGATACTGTATTATAAACTTCAAAGTTGCTAAGAGACTACATCGTAATTGTTCCCACCACAAAAATGAAATGATAAATATGTGATGTGATACAGATGTTAGCTAACGCTACTGTGGTTATCATATTGCAACGTATAAATGTATCAAATCAACACATTGTACACCTTAGACTTACACAATGTTATATATCAATTATATCTCAATAAAAATGAATTAAAAAAATAAAAATATCAAAAAATGGTCCTCGCATGGAAAAAAAAGTTTGAACTCATTCATAATTAGAGAAATGGTAATCAAAACAACATGGAGATACCATGTTCAACCCAGAAGACTGGCAAAATTTAAAAAGATGAGAATATATGATGTTGGCAAGAGTGGGGAAACAAGTATTCTCATACATTGCTACTGGGAATGTGAACTGGTACAATCCTTCTGAAGGGAAATTTGGCAATACATATGTGTTTACCTTTTGACCAACAATCCTACTTCTAGGAATCTACTCTAAAGATATACCTCCAAAAATAAGAAAATACATATGTGCAAGGTTATTCATTGCAGCATTGTTTATAATTGCAGAATGTTGGGAACAACACACATGCCCACATATCAGAAAGGTGTTGAATAAACTATGGTATATTTACATTATGGAGTAAAGATCTTCTTTGACTTATGATGGAATTACATCCAAATAAACCCATCATAAGTTGAAAATATTATAAGTCAAAAATGCATTTAATACACCGAAACTACTGAACATCATAGCTTAGCCTAGCCTACCTTAAACATGCTCAGGACACTTACATTAGCCTACAGTTGGGCAAAATCATCTAACACAAGGCCTATTTTATAATAAAGTATTGAGTATCTCATGTAATTTATTGAATACTGTACTGAAAGTGAAAGACAGAATGGTTGTATGAGTGCAGAATGGTTGTAAGTGTAGGGGTAGTTTACCCTCGTGATCGCATGGCTGACTGGGAGCTGTGGCTTGCTGCCCTTCCCAGCATCATGAGACAGTATGGTACTGCATATTGCTAGCCCAGGAGAAGATCAAAATTCAAAATACGATTTGTACTGAACGCGTATCGCTTTTGCACCATTGTAGAGTTGAAAAATAGTAAGTTGAACCATCAAAAGTTGGGAACTGTCTGTACTATGCAACTGTAAAAAAGAATAAGAAAGATCTCTATGAACAGATGTGGAGTAATTTCCAGTATATACTATCAAGTGCAAAAAGCAAAGTGCAAAAGAGTATCTACAATATGCTATCCTTCATGTAAGTACAAAGAGGGATATGAGAACATACGTGTATCTGCTCATTTGTACAAATGAAATAGAGAAAGGATAAAGCAAAAACTAATACGATTGGCTTTCTATAGGGAGTGAGAGGGAAAGAGGTGGAAAGGAGGAAGAATGGGAATTGAGTAGTGAGGATTAAGGGGAAAGTGACACTTCTCTGAGTAAATTTTTTGTAGAGTTCTAACTCTTAGAATCCTAGTAATGTTTCTCATATTGTTCCCTCCAATAATTAATTAAAATTCACCATAATGTGGGAGGAATCCCAAATGGAATGCAAACAGTAACAAGTGAACTGAACTGTGTTACAAATGAATAACACCCACAATGAAGGAGGTGAGGAAGATAAAAACTAACCTAAATAACTTGAGAAAACAGTATTTTGGCTGTATACTGTAAGATTAGACAAAATGAACTGTGCATAAATACTGTGCTATAGTTACTAAGTTTGTTTTTCACAGGGTGTGGGTCAGCAACTCTGAAATTATATATATATTAGGATTCAACAAATAGTTAAATATATATAGATAATGAAAGTCAGGTTTTCATTGCCAGAGAAAGAAGTTTCAAATAAGGAAAAAGGGGGAGACTGGAATGAACTGTGAGAAGATGAATTAGAATTGGAAGTCAAGGGCTGGCCCCGTGGCTTAGCTGTTAAGTGTGCGCACTCCGCTACTGGCAGTCCGGGTTTGGATCCTGGGCGCGCACCGACGCACCGCCTCTCCGGCCATGCTGAGGCCATGTCCCACATACAACAACTAGAAGGATGTGCAACTATGACATACAACTATCTACTGGGGGTTTGGGGAAAAAAAAAAAAGGAGGAGAATTGGCAATAGATGTTAGCTCAGAGCCGGTTTTCCTCAGCAAAAAAAAAAAACAGGAGGATTAGCACAGATGTTAGCTCAGGGCTGATCTTCCTCACAGGAAAAAAAAAAAAAGAATTGGAGGTCAAAGTATTGTGATTGGCAGAATAATGGCCTCCCAAAGATATCCATGTCCTAATCTACCAAACCTGGAATATGTGAGGTTACATGGCTGGGAAAATTAAAGTTACAGAGGGAATTAAAGTTGCTAATCAGCTGACTTTAAGATAGAGAGATTATCCTGGATTATGTGTGTGGGTCTGTTGTAATCACAAGGGTTGTTATTAGTGAAAGAGGAAAGTAGCAGTCAGAGACAGAGTGATATAATGTGAGAGAGACTTAACCAGCCATTGCTAGCTTTGAAGATAGAAGGGGACTCTGACCCAAACTTCAGGAGTTCCAGAATCAAGGGCCAGAGCTGAAATAATTTGAGCAACAAAGTGAATACATAATGGTAGTGATAAATTATAACACATAGAATAAGATAAATATCCATGAGTCCATACTGATTTAAATAATTGAATAAATAAATAAATGAGAGAGAAGGGACAACTCTTCCTTATAGAAGAAATCCAATGAATAAATGTAGAACAAATTAGAGAAACAGAATAGTCACCATTGTATAAATATTGCAGTAATAACTGTTGCAGGCAAGCTCCATTGAGGGATGCTAAGGTTCATGAGCAAAAGTATGATGAGAAATAGAATATTTGCATAATCTTTAACTATCTTTCTCAGGATACTTATTAATTATAAAGGGGAAAATAATAACTGTACTGTGAAGAAACCTGGCAGACAACACCTTAACCAAATATCTAGGTTAACATCACCCAAAATAAGACATATTGGCACCACGTGCCCCCGGATATGATGCACGAGGAAGAGTGCAACTTCATCTCTATGGTGTCCTAGTCACAAATGCATAACCTCAATTGAATCATGAGAAAACATCAGACAAATCCAAACTGAGGCACATTCAAAATAACTATCCAGTACTTTTCAAAAGTGTAAAGGTCATGAAAAACAAGGAAAGATTAGAACATGTCATAGATTGGAGGAATCTAAGGAAGCTTGGCAACTGAATGCCATGTGGGATTCTGTATCGCCCTGGATCAGGAAAAGGACATTTGAGAAAAACTGGTGAAATCTGAGTGAAGTCTATAGTTTAATTAATAGTATTGTACCAATGTTACTTTCCTGGTTACATAAGATGTTAACAGCAGAGAAAGCTGAGTGAAGGATATATGAGAACTCTGTACTATTTCTGCAACTTTTCTGTAAGTCTAAAATTATTTCAAGGCAAAAAGCTAAAAAAAAAGTACCATAAAGGCAGTGCGGAAGAAAGTGCTTTAAAGGGTTCCGTGGAGGGGTGAGTGCATTTGGAAAGACTTCATGTCAGGGGTGGTGTATTAGTGTGCTAGAACTGCCATAAAACACCACAGACCGAGTGGCTAGACAACAGAAGCTTATTTCTCACAGTTCTGGAGGCTGGAAGTCCAAGATCAAAGTGTTGGCAGGGTTGGTTTCTCTTGAGGTCTCTTTCCTTGGTTTGCAGATGACAGCCTTCTCACCGTGTCCTCATGTGGTCTTTTCTTTGTGCACCTACACCCTGATGTCTTTTCCTCTTCTTTAAGGGCAACACCTCATGACCTCATTTAAACCTTAATTACCTCTTTAAAGGCCCTATCTTCAAATACAGTCACATTGGGGGTTAGGGCTTCAATAGATGAATTTTTGGGGGACATAATTTAGTCCATTACAGGTGACAATTATGAAGGGTCTTAAAGGATAGACATTAGCAGTGTCAGGGGAAAGAGTGTGGCAGTGATTCAGGGAATAACAAGTGGCCTGGTGAATTAGTCAAGGTTCCCCAGAGAAACAAAGCCAATAGGATATGTATAGATATATGGAAAAAGATTTATTATGAAAGATCAGCTCACATATTTATGGGGGCTGAGAAGTCCTACAGTCTGCTATCTGCAAGCTGGAGGACCAGAAAGGTTGTTGGTGCAGTTCCAGTCCAAACCAGAAGGCCTGAGAACCAGAGGAGCTAATGGTGTAAGTCCTTGTCTGAATCTGAAGGCCTGAGAACTGGGGGTCTTGAAGGTGCAAGTCCCAGGCTAAGTCCAGAGGGCTGAGAACCAGGAGGGCCAATGTTGAGGGCAGGAGAAGACGGATGTCCCAGCTGAAGCAGAGAGAGCACATTCACCCTTCCTCTGTCTTTTTGTTCTGCTCAGGCCCTCAGTGGATTGGAGGATGCCCACCTGCTTGGTGAGGGTGATCTGCTTTACTCAGTCTACTGATTCAAATGCTAATGTCTTCCAGAAACACTCTCACAGACACACCCAGAAATAATGATTTACCAGCTATCTGGGCATCCCTTAGCCCTGTGAAGCTGACACATAAAATTAACCATCACACCTGGTTTGACAGGAGTGTTAAGTGTGTGTAGAGGAGCTGTGGTAGACAAGTCTAATATGGTAAGATAAGGTTTTGCATTCCTCAGGCTGGCAAAGAGAAGCTGTTGGAACCAGTTAGGGGACTATTGTGGTAATGTAGGTGGGAAATATCAGGTACTTGAATTAAGGTTGTTGAAGTGAGATTAGAAAGGGATGGTTGAGAGGGAGATTGCAGATATAGAATTGATACAACTCCAGACAATGACTAGTTGCCTACCCAATACCCATTTCCATTATCTCCCTTATAGCAGGCTCCAATTTGCAGGGGGAGGTTTAGTATTCCTATTTAACAACTGACATTTCCTAGACTCCCTTGCAGATGGTGGTGTCCAGGACAAGTTGAGTGGTTTTCCAGCAAAGATCTTTCAAAAAGGGGTTAACTCAGTGGACATTCACAGCTGCCACTTACTATTTCTCCCCCTCTTTCCTGCCCGGGACACGGACTCTGTGCCTGGAGGTGGAATAGCCATTTTGGAATATAACGTGAGGACAAAAGCCATACGCAAGGATGACTTAGCAGAAAGGTTGGAGGATCCTAGTTCCCTGACGCCATACCAGTCCAGGCCCACTCACTTTCAGGTATCTACTTAGGTAAACATTTAAAAAAATTACTTACTGGTTAAAATTAGTGGTTTTTTTGGTGGGTGGAGAGGGGTTGGTTTTTGTTGTTTCTGATTCTTGAATGCAATCCTAACTGATACAGTGACTAGGAGAATGAGAGAGATGAGACAAAGTATATTTCACACCCGAGTGACTAGAATAATGACAGTGTCATTAGGAGAAAGGGAAAAATTAATCATTTTAACAGAAGGTTATTCATTTATTCAACTGTTAATCAAATATTTATTTTTAAATATCAAATATTTAAATCAAATGTTTGTTTATTAATCAAATATTTATATTCCTCCTACTATGTGCCAGGCACTGTTCTAAGTACTCAGAATTGAGTGGTGAGTACAATGGACAATGTCCCTGCTCTCATGTTGGTAGAGACAGACAGTGAATAAGAGCAAGAACAATAACAAAATAACCTGAAGGAAAGACTTGGTTGCAATAAGCACTAGACAAAGGCTTAACACAGAGAGGTATTAGACAGAGAGTTCCTGGGTGACTTCCATAGTAGGGTGCTCAGAGACACGTTGAGTTAATGGGTCTCTGGGCCAAGTCAGTGAAGGCTTTTAGAGATGTGAATTTAAAGATTGGGACAGAAGTTGGGGATAGATATTGAGTTTGAGGAGTTTCAACATAGAGGTGATTGTAGAAACAAAGTGTGAGTAGATAAGAGTGAAAAAGATCCATCCAAGTTTATCAGAGGAATCTGAGAAGTGCTGTGTTCTGCCTGACCACACATATGAGATGTTTTAGAAAAGGGAATCAATAATGATGCAGACACGTCAAAGTAGAGGAGTTTCAAGGAAGACCACTGAATTTGGCAAATTGGCAGTCATCAATCGTTAGCGACATTTGAAGAGCTGTTTTCAAATTAAACATGTAGTAAAATGTGAAGAAAGCAAACGTGGACCACTCTAAACTCACCCTTCTCCCCTCCCAACACAGAGACACGGTTCCTTTTCAAAAGCTAGCACTGTTCGTAACGCGGTTCTTCTTTTGACAATGTTCAACCATTTCATTTCAACTCCGGCATTGGCATTCTGCAGCGGCCCATAGCGTCCCCTGAATTCGTTCGATTCCTGTAGCTCGTATGATAATTGCTGAGAGAAATAGCACTTTGAATTGCTCAGTTGTGTGAGAGCAGTATGTTTTATGACTTTTTCATCTCATAAAACAAAGCTAAATTTTTCCTTACTGTTGGAAAAAGCTTTAGACTGGAGTAAACCCAACCTAAGGCTCCAAGTTTATAGGCCCAATTTACTCCCTCTGTAAATTCACAGGACAACTCTATGTGAATTCTCCCACAGGGCGTGAAATCTTAATTCAGTCAGGTGTTCGTATCTTTTCATGTAATTAAGCAATTATTTTCAAGTGCATTAAAAATTTTAGAAGGCTTCGAAAAATGTTAGTAAAAATAGCACTCTGCTGTATTTACCTGGAGTCTTAATCTTAGTTGTTCAAAGAGTGTTTATCAGTTGAAGATATGGCAAATATTAGCATTTGACTTTGTGGACAGAGAAATTATATGATGCACTTGAAGTGATAGCCAAAGTCAAAAGTGGGAGATTCTAGATCAGAGCTTTTGTTAATTCCATTCTCCATTAACACTTTTTTCTCTTTTTTATCTCTCCCATACAAATAAATCCATGTAAGTATTTGAAGAAATAATATTTAAAAAGTGGTGATTAAATTCTTAATTATTTTTGAAAGTGCTGTTTGTGAATGGTGATTGTTGCTACAGGTTACCAGCTTACTCTGTTATCAGCCACTTACTGACTCTTTTCATAATACATGCTGGATCTTGCAGCCATATTTCACCAGGTTTCTTAAAACTCTACCAACTTAAACATATAATTTAAGTAAAAACAGCACTTTCACAACACAAATACAACGTGGAGGCAAGTCCCCACTCTCGCCTTTCAGGGAGCCTTGTGTATTTGTCTATCTATCTATATCTATGTATCTATTGAAATTCTGCAGTTTTCCCTAAGGGGATAGTGGTCAATTCACCAGGTGAAAACATAAAGGAGAACTCAACTCTTCTAGGTGTCCACTCTGATCCACTCAGTGCCAGGGTCCACATAATCGGAGTTTCCCAGATCTTGTGCAGTGTGAAATTCTCTCAACATAGAGCTCATGTACCCCTCTCTTGCTAGCTCATCAGATTTAAATAGATGTGAAGCGCCAATTGGTTGTGCGAAATGATGCTACTGCCCTATTATCAGTTGAGAACCGTGTACACACACTTACCAAGCATTTAACTGTGATTAAAGAGTCTATGGACACACTGAGGAACAGTCTCGTGATCTTGGGGTCATTTGAAGGAACTTGAATCTCATAAACTGACATCCACAACTTAGACTGGTAGAGGAAGCAAGGTTTCTGGTGAGATAAGCAGAATTTCCTCCAGAAGAGCTAGAACGGAGATGACAGTGGGGCAGGATAGACATCAGGCACTCTTTCCCCCGACTCCAGCCGCACACACACAGAGATGGCAGATAACATGTAAAAAGAGAAAACTGAAAGGACATGACCACGGCCAAGATAAGACACACATGTCCATGGACCAGAAATAGGACAGAATTAAACTACTGAGAGGTGCTAAGGGTGCGAGGCTGCCAGGAGTTTGTGTCTTTTGGGTACAGGAAGAATGAAAATGCGCATAAGGTAGAGGACTAGAGCCAGGGGTATCAGTTGAAACCAGAGGCCTTATGGTTCTCTCTTATGAAGGAGGCTGTAAAGAGTTGCTGTAGACAGTTGCTACAGGGCTAGGATAAATTGGATGTTTGGGGAGGCAGAAGGATCCAGATTAGCTTTAAGGAAGGATCTGAGCAAAGCTGTGCATTTATTATCATCACAGTCCAGAGCTCTAAGCCTCAATAGAAGTTTCTGAGCTGATTTCCCCAGAAAATTGTGCAGGTGGACCCCAAAACTGCTAGATTGCAAGGGGTAAGTGAATTGGAGGGAGAAATAATACTTACTTCTAAAAATGAGTCAGCAAACCAAAACTACAAAACACATCAAGCCTCTAAGCTGAACACAACTTGAAGAGAGAATTAATAAATTGGAATATTGTACTGATGAATTTACCCAGAACACAATGAGAAACAAAGACTTAAAGGTGTGAAAGTATAAAGAGACAGAGAGACCACTGATAAGCTCTAATTTATGTCTAATAGTTACCTAGAAGAATCGAAGTGAAAAGATTTGAAAAGATAATTGTTGAGAATTTTCTAGAATTGGAGAAAACTATCTGGGCTTAAGTGTTCTAACCAGTGGAGCCGAAGGTTGTAAATTTAGCTAGACAGGAAACAGCTGAGTTCTTAGGTTAAATGCATACTTCCTTAATGAGTAGGATAAATAAGAATATAATTATCCTTAGAAATAGTATAGTAAAAGGGAAAACGATAATTTAAAAATAGAAAACGATGAAACCTAAAGGGAGAGAAAAGACAGACTACTGCCAAAGGAATGATAATTAAACTGACATTAGACGTCTTTCAGTAATAGATGCCACAAGACAAATGAGAGTAACATTTTTAAAGTACTAGGGCTAAAGCATCATTCAAAATTGAAGGGAAAATAAGTCATTTTTTAGAAAAAGACGACATTAGTTTGCCACCCACAGATTTTTCTGAAAGAACTACTAGAGGATTTGCTTCAGTACGAACAAAAGTAAACCTAGAAGGATGCAGAGAGAAAGGGAAAAAAATACAACGTGAATTGGCTGTTCTGGTCCTAACGAATTATCTGTTAAAAAAAATCTGAATTATGCTACACAAGTGAGTTTCCTTTGGGGTTGGTTATTATTCACCTTCATTCAATTACAAATTAGCTATCAAAGAAAGCTCCCCATTATCTGCTAATTTAGAATGACTTTTAGAAAACTCCCAGAGCCCCCAGTAATTCCTCTTCTAACTCTATTAACTTTCTAATCCTGCAATGATTGGGAAGATCCATTTGAAAGTAGCTCCTTCATCAGTTCTTGCTGATATTATCTGCCAAGATTGTGTGTGGTGCATGTTTAAAGATTAGCGTGGAAACAACTCTGAAAGAATTAGGCACAATTCAATCATGTTGACCATTAGTTTATAGCTCTCAAAATTAAAAATAAGTAAAAGTAGTGTGAAAGTAGAAACACACACACACACAGACACACACACACACTGTACACAAAGGATAGAACAGTGGAGCCGAGTGCTGTGAGAGGAATGAGTGGATGGGTATTTCAAGTCGGGAGAAGTCTGCCAAGGTAGAGAAGGGGACAAGCAATTGATCCAGAGTCTAGTTAGGTCTAGTTACAGTCACAAAACTAGTTTTAGGAGGATAGAAAAAAGGCATTAGCTCCAGGTAATGTGGTGTCAAGAGATCAAACATCCTTCTGACAACCAAGTGTCAAGATTAACCAAACATTTGTGGAGCACCTCCTGCGGTCTGCCACCTGTGTTAGGTGCTGAGGAGGAATTCAGACACATGTAAGAAAAAACCCACAGTCTCTAGAGGCAATCAGGTTAGTGGGGAGACAGACAGACATAAATAATTTTGCAAGGCATGCTGAAAGAGTGGTTGAGAAAGGAGCTACCAGAATAAGAGAAAGGAAAATTAAATTGTAATTTGGGGTAGTTAGGAAAGTGTTTTAGAGGAGATTGGTTTAAATTGAATCTTGAAGAATGGGTAAGAATTTTATATCAGGCAATGGGGATGGACATTCTAAGCAAAGAGACACAGGTAAGGAGCATGAGAAAAATGATGTTTAAGATCCAGATGAAAGTATTCCCATCTGGGCCTTTCTATTTACCTCCTTCCTGGGACAAAGACTCATCTCTGTTGGAAATTTCATCAAGTCCCCAGAAAAGGGCAAATAGATACATCTGAACAGAGGGGAAAGTGAAGTGACAAGGAGGAAGACAAGTCTTGAAAGAATGGAGGCCAGCAGAGAAATACATATGCATATATGACATTACTTTGTCTGTTTTAAAAATGTTTATAGGTGACGTCATGTTGTACTTATCATTCTGCCACTTTTTTTGTTCACTTTTCTTTTTGTGACCTCTCTACCTCTACACAGCTCTGGTTCATTCACTTTATCTTTCTGCTTACCCATGTTTCTATTGATGCACCTTTAAGTTCTATTTAATTTTTAAGTATTACAAACAGTGCAACTTGCATTGCAGAATTATCCTTCTACTTGTCTTAGACACCCATGCAAGTTTTTCTAGAGAATATACCTAGAAGGGGAATGACTGAGTCATGATGTATATATATTTCCAACTTACTAGATATAGTCTTTTATTCATCTTTATCTCTTTATGCCCCATCCCCCCATCTCTTCTCCTGCCACTCATATGGTAAGTACTTAATGGCTATTCGTAAATTTTCAAGGTGGACGGAAGACTGAAATTTGCTGGTTGCTGAGGGTAATGAGAGCTAAAGGAAGACAACAAACGAGAAAAGAGGAAGAAATAAGCCTGGCTTTGGTTAGTTGACAGTCATTTGGCCCCTGGGAACCCTGGGCCTGAGTCTGTCAGGGAGCAGGTGGAGGAGTCTGGAATGGAGACTGGGAGGCGGCAGAGCTGGTCCTGAGAGTGTGGTGCGCACACTTAGATTGGAGCCACTCTCAGGGGAGCGTGTGTGTTGACTCCTGGGGGCCCCCGTCAAACCTGGTCTCTCGACCTTTCTGAATCTCAATCTTTGGCTTACAAAAGGAGGTGGCATAAAGGTAATAATAATAATCACCTCTGGATATTGTCAAGATCTAACAGGAATAACTACGTGAAAGTGTTCCATGTCTGTGCTTTATCTGTGACCATTTAAATATGTTCTCATCTCTATCCCGTGCCTTTCCTTTTCTAGCTTTCCAGTTTCAGTACCATAGACTGTTTCTCAGATGTCATACTGTTAGTCATCTTAACATAATGTTTGCACTCCTCTGAGTACACTTTTAAGTGTGGAACACAGGATTGATCAATATACTCCGGGATTTGACCAACCATGTCGAATGGGCCAAAATATCAATTTCCTGGTTTTGGATACTACATAGGAGTAATGCATTTTAATATCAGGGCTACTTTGGCAGCCACTCCCAGTGTTGACTCAGATTGGTTTTAAAAAAATCAGCTGAAATCCCCAAGTGTCTTTGATAGCTCCTGCTATTAAGCTATGTCTTTGCTATACTATAGTTAGGTGCTTCTTTTTAAACTCAGTTGCAATACATTACCTTTATCCCCATTAAACTTCATTTTATTCAGCTTGGCTTTTCTTGAATTCTGATTCTGACTTTGTTATTCAATACATACATTATTCCTCTTTTCTAAAACAAACTCCTCTGGCTCACTTTATGTTTTGTTCAATTAGGGAAAAGCATAGAAGGAGATGATTTAACTTGTTTTCTTCTTTCTTTCCACCTCTGAGCCTTTCCTTCAGCTCTTCTCTCTACCTGGAATGTTCCTACTTGGGATGTCTGCATAGCCAACTCCCTTACTTCCTTCAAGCCTTCCTTGAGTCTGAGCTCCAATTTCACCTTCTCAACGGGGCCCACCCTGACCACCCCGTATAATACTGCAACCCCCTCCTCTGCTGATATTCCCCATTCGCCCTCATTTTATTTCACAGCACTTAAAACCATCTAACACACAATATATTAATTTTATTTATTAATTATGATTACTGTCTGCCTATCCCCATGCTCCATGAGGACAGGGATCTTTGTTTTGTTCACTGATAGATCCCAAGTTCCTAGAACAGTGCTGAACACGTTGTAGGCAATCCATAAATATTAGTTGGATAAAATGAATATATTTCAGGAGGGTATTGTTTGTAATAAATTAATGTAGAAGCTTCTTACATCATATTGATAGTGCAAATACCTTGTGGATTCCTCAATCCACAGATCATCAGTTTTGGTTTTTGGTATTTTGATACTTTGCTTGTTTCTCACAGATATTTTAGTGAGAAGCTGAGAAAGGTTAAATCAGGGAATGTTAGATGCCATTTTATACCAGGTATGTCAGATAATCTTCAAATGTAATAAATCTCCAACCAAGTCACCGACAAAAATGTTAATTAGAAGAAGCCAAAGATAGATCCCTGAACTGCAGCCCCTGCAATCCCCATCTAGTCATTTATCATTGCTCTTTTGTACAGTCACTTACCAGTTGGTATTCACCTGATGGAACTATCATTCATCCTGTATTTCTCTCTGTGAGCCACAAAGATATGCTGATTCAAGTTGGTAAATACTCTACTGGATTCTGGACCAATAACAATAACAACAAATGCTAATGTTTATTGAGCACTTCCTATCTGCTGGGAACTGTGCTAAGATTATTACATACCATATTTCATTTAATGGATTTATAATACTTCTTTTCCTTTTTCCTTTTTTTATAATGCATGCAATCATAAAGCTAATAAGTGATGGAATGAATATTTGATCCCAGACAGTCTGACTCCAGCATCTAATCACTGACTCTATTACACTGGGTCCTGACAGCTTTATTGTGTTTGTGGATGTTCCTGACTTATCACCCTAATCATTCTGACATCGAATATTTTTTAGAAAACCTATTATGTGCCAAGACATGTGCTAGGAAGGAGAGAAACAAATACGAATATGATCTGAATCCTTACTCTAAGAGCTGAAAAATGAACTTTAGACTTATGGAGTACACAGCATGAATCTTATACCTATTTTCTGGAGTTCTTTTTTCTTTTTTGGAAAATCCATTGATGTCTTTCCCTTTATGCCAATGATACTTGGTTCCAAAAACCTATTTGTAACCAATAAGCACAACCATCTGGGATAAATACACCTCTCCTCAGAGCTTTCTAAAAAGCAGAAACTGGGCACACTTTCTTGACAGATCTTGCTTATTCCTAGCTCCACATAAATGCCAATTGTTTGAACCGTCAGAGTAGCTGTGCTTCAGCGATACTCCTGACCTGCTGCCAACGCGGAGTCTTTGATCTTCTGAGTCTTTTACTAAGTTCTCATGCGATCTCATCTCACTGCCCCTTCCCTGAAAGCTATTTTCATGTTTTATATTTAATCCTTTTGAGGCACTGAGCCAGGTGGTGAATTAATTACTTTTGTAGTTTGAGAAAAGATCCCAACTTTGTTCTTAAATTCCGCTGACGTTAGAAACTTTTTTTGAAAGCTGTATTCATACCATTTAGGCTTTTATTTCATTAAAAATACGTTTAAAAGGCAGAGTAGTTTGGTTTAATGGCTGATTCTAAATGTTTTGGGATAAGGGTTGTTTTAACCACAGGTAAAACAATGAAGAGCTACTTTTGTTTGTAAACCAGTCTCTGAGCCAATGACACATTTCCTTGGAGGTGGTATGGCTATGAGGGCTGCATGATTGGAGGTAGAGTCCAGCTTGAAGTTTATAGAACTTACATGGAGGGTTACTTCAACACACTGAACAATCTGGATGAAATGGTGCAAAATTGTGCCGACAGCGTTTCTCTGAGAGGGAGACGTGGAAGAATTAAGAGGGCTCTGAACTTGAAGTCAGAATGCACAATTCTAAATCTTGGTTCCACCACTAACTTGAAATGTTACCCTGGCCAAACCTCTTAACATCGCCAAATCTCATTCTCTTTCCTTGTAGAATGGGAATAATGATACTTCCTCCTTGTTGCTCTGGGATCTACTGGAATAAAGTTAATAAATTGTCTGTTATGGGGTAAGCACTTAAAAAATGCTACGGATATTTGAGTCTGTGACACTCAAAATACATTACAAATTATTGTGGTTCCTGACGCACTGAACACTATTATTGCAGTTGGAGAGGAGATGAGTGTTATTATCCTCCTTCACAAATGAGGAAACCGTATTTTAAATGACCCGAACCTCATCATTTGGAAAGAGGCAGAGAACTGTCTTCTGACAAATCCCTTCCCTATAAGTTCCTGTTCAATAGCAAGCAATATAGTAATAGAAGGAGAGGCCTCTCTTAAATCAAGTAGAATACATCTTCCTTGAGTGATTGAGTGCAAACCTTGACTATTTTAGCATTTTCAGAAGAAGGTCATTGTCTATGGAATTAATTTTCATTCTTGGCTCAACAACGCCTGCTGGCCGTCAGAGCTTGGTGAAAATGCCATCTGTTTAGTTAGGGACTGGCCTGATTGATGGAGATGGGTTGACGGGAGCTAGGGAATAAATCCTTGCATCTAGGAGTAAATTATTTAACTGTCCTTCAGTTCTGGGTGGAAACTAAGTCTCTGTCTAGACGTGTCATAAAATAGAAAGTAAAAGCTTTCCTCTGAATACAGCTGGATAATGAAAGCCCTCATGTGTGCCACACATAATAGATGCTCAATGAACTGTGTTAATTTTGTGAATTAAAAAAATTCTTTTTCTTGAATTATCCATATAGTTCTCAATTAATACATATAGGTCCAGTACACACTAAGTATTAAAACTTTATTTTATTATCTCTCTGTGTCTTTTCTCACTCTATCTTCACATATATCAGCCAAGCCTTGTTTTGTGTAGTTTTTATTTTAAAAATAATTTATATATACTATTTAGACCTAATTTACATTTTCAAACTATCCACATTCCACTCCTTAAAAAGCTAAAGACAAACTATTTCTCATTATCCCCAAACCCACGTCCAAGAATTGCTAGAGTATATTTTGAGTTTATCATTAGCCCATACATGAATGCACCTGATATCTCACATTGCCAATGTATTTAATATACCTTTTATGAATTACTGTTAGAAAGTGATTCCATGACAAAGAGTTTGAGAGTAAATTCTAGTATGTAAGGCCAAGAAAGTTAGTTCAACTTAAAATATAGCATAAAGAAATCCATATTTTAAATGATAAATATTCCATAATTTAAAAATATATACCAGAAGCGATAATCATTTAAAACATGCATAAAGTTACTTGATTTTAAAGAAAGCCTACAGTGTATAAGATTAAGTTTGACAATTTGAATTTCATTTTCATCCAAAACTTATGAGACAATTGCAGGAAACTATGCTGTATTTGGTCTTCTCTTTTTAACATGTCAACATCATATACCAAAAAAAATTGATAGATACAGTAAAAATGTATTTAACAATCACTTATTGGTAACCTGTAAAAGTAAAGAATCTTGAAAAATATTGATGAAAAAAGCAATGACATAGGTCCTGCCTTAACAGGGGCTGTCAGTCTAATAGGGAAGATTAGATATGAAGAAAAAGAATGTAAATATGAGGCAAAATGTGATAAGTATACAAATAAAGTGTTACTGAAGCTCAAGGGAAGGTGGGATTTTTTTTTTTCTTACAGTGGGGAAGAGGAGAAGGAGGAGATTAAAGAACTTGGTAGCAGGTTGTCTTTTGTGCTGGCCCACCAAAAATGAAACAGTAGAGCAGGAAAGGGTATTGTGAGCCTCTCATCGCTCAATATGCAGCTCGCCTATCCATCAATCACAGTAACCTCACCCCTGTCCCTTGAACACTAAGCTTCCTTATATTTCCCCAAATCTGCAAAGCCCTGCCATGGCTCTATGTTTTGGCACAGGCTTGCCTCTTTTCTTGGACTACCCTTTATCCCTCTTATTTCTTGTAAACTCTCACCCTTCCTCCAAGACCATCTGGAAATCAGTCTGCCTCCTCCTTCTCCAGTCTCCCAAAGTTTGGTCACTGCTGCCTCTGTGCCTGTATAAATTTTGTGCACTCTCTACTATAATAGTTATTACTCTGTTTTGCCATCAGTTTGTTCATCTCTACTGGGAGTTTCAAGAAACACAAGTTATCTTTATATAACTATTGCTTATCACAGTGCTTGGCACTGAGAAAAAATAGTTGAATAAATGAATGAGAGAAGGAGCAAAGTGTGTTATCTCATTGTGGTGTTAATTTGCATTTCCCTGATGCCGAATGATGTTGAGCGTCTTTGCATGCGCCTATTGACCGTTTATATATCTTTTTTTGTGAAGTGTCTGTTCGAATTTTGCCCACTTAAAATTTTTTGTTTAATTGGGTTGTATGAATTTCCTATATTTTCTGGTTTCCTGAAATCTTGACTTGGTTCTGGTGATTGATTAGATTTTGCCCATGGTCACTTCCTTACTTTCCAGACGTGGTAGATTGCAAAATATGGCCTAAAATTTCTCCTATCTTAGGAAGTGACATTGCCACTTATTCAATCAAGAAAGAAGTAGAGTCTATTTCTCTATCTTCTTGAATCTGAGCTGGCCTTATGACTCTCTTTGGCCAATAGAATGTAGCAAAAGTGACAGTGAGTCACTGCCAAGCCAAGGCATCATGATGGCTCGCTTTGGGGGCAGGCCCCGTGGCTTAGCGGTTAAGTGCTCGCGCTCGGCTACTGGCAGCCCGGGTTCGGATCCCAGGCACGCACCGACGCATCCCTTCTCTGGCCATGCTGAGGCCGCGTCCCACATACAGCAACTAGAAGGATGTGCAACTATGACATACAACTATCTACTGGGGCTTTGGGGAAAAAAAGGAGGAGGATTCGCAATGGATGTTAGCTCAGATCTGGTCTTCTTCAGCAAAAAGAGGAGGATTAGCATGGATGTTAGCTCAGGGCTGATCTTCCTCACACACACACACACAAAAGACGGCTCGCTTCTACCAATTTCACCCTTTTGAACCCAGTTGCCATGTGAAGAAGCCAAACCCGTGAAGAAGCCCAGTTCTGCTTCCCAGAGGTTGGAGAGAGAGGTTCAGCCATCCTAGCTGAGACCCCCAGAAGACCCTCCCAGTCATCCCACAGAATTTTGATAAGTAATAACTGGTGGTTATTTAAAGCCACTGAGTTTTTAGGTGATTTGTTACAAAGCAATAGATTGAAAGACACTCAAGAAGTGTTTCATTTGTTGGATTAGGGTTGGACAAAACTAATGCTAAAACATTTGCTACTTTCAAAAAACAGAGACTGCATGGAACAAAACCTAATCTTATGACCAGTGTTGTTTGAATTATCTACGACACAGAGCATACCTGGAGGAAAAAAATATACAATTTTATGATTTTTAGGTAGTAAACAGATAATTCTAAGGAGCTGTATTTTAACTTCATAATAAGGTGGCATTTGGGAAGTTCTCTGGTGAAAAACAGAGTGAAGGAATTAACAACTTATACCACATATATAGTGGTACAAAGAATATAGTATTCTTGGAAACAGTCCTAAATATTATAAAGACACAAAAAGTGCTCATATAGATGCCAAATAAAGTAAAATTTTTAAGCCTGGAATGTTCTGACAAATGTTAATTCTCCTTTGTGCAGTCTAGAAAATTTATTAAGTAGGTTTTCACACAATACAAAGAAGTATGCTATCCTTGGGAGATAAAAAGTTTTGAGAGGGTTATGTATATATAGAGTAGACCCTCAAACATTTGCTGATTGAACAAGCTGTTATTTTTATATGTGCTCTTCCTCTATTTGCTAAGCATTATCACATTTTAAATCTCATATATTTAAAAAATAGGGAAATGTTACTAAAGATATTTTTTTGGAAAATATGCAGAACTACAAAACCACCATATATTTAAAGGCTTTTTCTAGGCAAATGGCCCCCTGTGGATTAGCGGTTAGATTGTATAGGTATTCCAAATAGTATCTGTGGAAATTCATTTAGTACCAAATTATATTTCCCACCTACTAGACAATTAGAACATAGTGCATGTGTGTAGGAGGTGGGAGGAAATTATCTATCAAGAATAGCTCAAGGCAGTTGGCAAATGTCCAGATTTTTCAGGAACCTAGTTAGCGCCCTGTTCTAACTATTGCAAAAGCAATTTTCTTTCTGAAATGGAAAATTAATGTAATGTTCCTGAAGGGAAACATTTAATAATAATCAAGTCAAGGCATAAGGCACTTGATTCCCCTCTGTGACCTTAGTCCTAATGTATTAGTAACCCTGCGGCTGTCCTCTTAACTCGATGGTGGTTCAGAGACTAAATTGCTCAACCATGAAGTTCTGATACTCTCCTTGCCCCCATTTCATATGATAATTAGGGTTGAGCTGATGGATATTGCTAAAAAGTATAATAAACTCTTTTTTCAAATTTTTAACTAAAGTTATGGTCTAATAACATTACTCTATACTAAAAGAAAGAAATCACTTTAATGAGTTATGTTAAGATCAAATTCTGGCTAATATATTTATACCATCATAATTAGCATCTAAAACAGAGATAGAGAATATACATTACCATTTCATAAGAATATTGTTTTGCAAAAAAATATTATACCAATAGCAAAGGAAACACTTATAAATACATATATTAGATATTCAGAAAACTCAATTTCATTATTATAAAACTATGAAATAAACATAGCACTTAATAGAAGAGTGGATATGTTTGAACAGGAGATAACTTAACAATTGTAATTTTTTCCCTAATTTGTTGCATTTTGAGCTCTGGTTCTATGGAACTCCACTCACAGCACAATTGTGGAATCTTAAAATCATCTATTCTGACTTCTGCCTATGAAAGAATCTCCTTCACAGCATTCCTAATGAGTACTCTTCCAGTCTGAAATATTTTCACAGACAGAGAAACCAAATAAGGAATCACTTCCTTATATTACAGGATACTTCACTGTTTGACAATTTAAATTTGCACCAAATTTTCCTACCAGGAGTCCTGGTTCTGCCTGACAGAGCAGATTCCTCGTATACAACACAGCCCTTCTAATATTTGTCAGCAACTAGTATGGTAGGAGCAGATTTGTCTTTCAGAAAGATCACTTTGGCTGCAGGGTAGAGTAAACTCAAAAGGAATAAAGCTGAAGCAAATTAGGAACCAGACTAGACTGACAAATTATAAGAAAGGGAAGAAAGGAACAACTTCTGCTTCACATTCCTAGGGTGTCCAGCTTATACCATTGGGAGTTTTATATAGGGTTGAGATGGTAATCAAACTGGCTAACCATTTTGGAAACAATTTTAAAATTACATTCTCACTACACATAAAACACTCCAAAATAAACTGGAGATGAATTAAAAATAAAAATGAAATCATTAACGTACTAGAAAAATTATAGGACAGTTAAAAAAATTCTTGGGATAGGAAAGCCTATTCTTAGCAGGATATCAAAACCGAAAATATATATAAGAAAAGATTTTTAAATCTAATCATTTTGCAAGTATGAATCTCAGACTCTGAACTTGAGTATATAGTCCATAAGACTTTGTTTCCTTTAAATTAATTTCAACCTTCTAACAGATGGTCAGGAAATTCCAGCCTTGTTATAGCTGATGCCCTCTTATCTTCCTCAAGGCTACAGGGAAATCAGAGAGGCTTATGTGGTAGCTAGACAATTAGGCGGGTTGCAGGGTAGAGTGGGGAGGGATGAGGGGATGCAAATGTCACTGCTTTTAATTTCCAGGGGATTTCTCACGCTTCCATTCTCAATATCTAAGTCCATGGTGGGTCCTTGAAGTCAGATAGCTATCTATGGCTTCTGTGTTACATGGGGACTTAGGGAACCAGCCTCCTCTGCCTGGATGTACGATGCAGCCTTCTTCTCTGGGATCCTTTCACTCCCCAGTGCACTGTCTCTGAAATGGGAAGTCCTGTCTCTTCTGAAAGCTCTTTACAGTGGAGGGGAACACCCGACCCTAACTCCTGTGTCCCCACTCTGCTTTTCCTCTCCCTCCTGTCCTCCCTCTTTGTCTGCTATAACGGACTTTGATGGTGAATTTCTAATTACTCAAATTATGAACGACTGCAAAACAGTTAACATTTCCTCACGCACAAGGAGGATTTGGTCTTCAAATTCTCTTAGGAAAAAATATTTGAAGAAGGGGAGGAAAACGAAAAGGTTAGTTTTTTCATTTTAAAGTCTTTGAATGCATGTCATAACTACAAAATATTTTCAAACTTCTATGTAGAAAAAAATCATGCCAAAAGAATCTTGAAAAATAAAAAATATCTAGGGAGATTATTACAATGTATGTGATAAACAGAGGAAGAGTTTTTACAAATCAAAATGCAAACAACACTAACCCATAGAAAAATTGGCAAAGAACACAAGCAATCTAGAGGAAGAAACACAAATTATCATTAAATGTGAAAAATTGCTTACCCTCGTTAGAAATTTTAAAAATGTAAACTAAAATGACAATTAAGGATCATTTTATACCAATCATATTGGCATTTTTTCTTCTAATGTCTGACCCAATATTCAGGGTTGAGACTATGGTGAGACAAGTTACTTAACTCAGACACAGAAAGCTCAATAACCAGAATAAATGATATTTGGATGAAAATCCAAAAAATCTATGATAAACAAAATATCAAAATTTTAATTAAAAGCAGGATCTAGCCCTGCACTTATATGATCTTAATCCTGGCCCTGCATATATTAGTAAATATCAGGAGAAATAACACTCATATACACTGGGAATGGCCTATAAATTAGTGAGCAATTTGGCAATGTACATCCACAATTAAACTTTACATGGTGCTTGACACAAAATTTCACTTTGGGGAACTTACCATAAAAAAACAATACGATAAATGGATAAAGGTATCTACACATTAATGCTCATTTAAACATGGTTTAAAGAAGCAAAACATTGAAAAGTATGATAAAAACTTATTCAAATAAATAATGCCATAGCCATTCACCAGAATAATATTGATCAATTAAAAATGATGTAGCTATATATGCTTTTACATAGAAACTTGAGCCATACTATGTAAGTAACCAAAAAAAGCAGCTTTCATTCTTTGTAGACAAAATAGTAAAAAAGAAAAAAGTTTAAATATACAAATATGTATACATGTACACACATACCTCTCTCTCTCTCTCTCTATCTATATCTATTCATGAATGAAAATTTAGAAAGATGTGGGGGCCAGCCTGGTGGTGTAGTGGTTAAGTTCGCGCACTCTGCTTTGGCAGCCTGAGGTTTGCAAGTTCAGATCTCGGCCGTGGACCTACACGCCGCTTATCAAACCATGCTATGGCAGGCGTCCCACATATAAAGTAGAGGAAGATGGGCATGGATGTTAGCCCAGGGCCAATCTTCCTCAGCAAAAAGAGGAGGATTGGCAATGGATGTTAGCTCAGGGCTAATCTTCCTCACCAAAAAAAAAAAAAAATTAGAAAGATGAACCCCAAAGTGTTAACTGTGGTTATCTCTGAGAAAGTAGAATTCTGGGTCACTTTTTTTCTAACTTCCTATATTGACGAATTTTTTTCTGATTCCTAAAGTTATTTCCACCAACTTGGGGGAGGAAGGAGATCTCAGCTGAGAGAAACTTCCCTTCAAAGGAATAATTGTGATATCAAAATCCCCACATCATGAGAAAAGAGTCTAAAAGCTGTTCATCTCATTTATTGCCTCGCTTAGAAGATGGCATCTGAAAAAATCTAATGGGGAACTGTAGTATTTTCAGTCCCCATGACTTTCCCATAAGTCTCCTCCTTCCCTTTTGTTTTGAACAAATATGTATTCAAGTTCTGGATTTCACTTTGATTTATCCTTGAATGCTGCAATGATGCCACCTTAATTCTAAAGTAAGGGGGCCTTTCTTATGATTAAGTTATCTCACATTTATACCTAAGCATTCTCCCCTGCCCATTCTTCAATCCCAGTTGAGAACAGGAAAGTAAAAAAAGCCAGCACCATGTGCTGTGAGCCTTAGTGTCAAGTGAGCCAGAGGAGAGTTTCAAGAAACTGCTGAGCAATGCCAAATTCTACAAAAATGTAAAGGCATGAAGACTAAGTCTAGATTGTTGGATTAGGGAACTGGAGATCATCAGTTGCTCTCAAGGGCACATGTAGAGGTAAAATATCAGAAGTCGTTATGAAAGGATGCTGAGACAACCGTGTAAGAACCAGGACAATGGGGTAAGAATGTGCCAAGAATCTTGGAAAGTGCAATTTAAGTGAGAAGTGGTGGGAAGAGACAAAAAGAAGCTATGAGCCTTTAAAAAGCCAAGAGAGAGGAAGATCTATTACAATGATATATTACAATGGGAGTAAGTAACTAAAGGAAAATAGTCCTGGGGGATGTAGGATTGACTAGGATCTAAAATGAAATGTGAATGTGTGTACAAATCACCTGGGGAATCTTTCTAATAGCCAGATTTTGATTCTTAGGTCCAGCATGGGCCTGGAGAGTCTGCATTTTGAACAAACTCCCAGGTGATGCTGATGTTTCTGCTTTTCCAGCCATACTTAGAGAAGCCGGGAACCCAGACACAGTGCTAAGCCTTGAAAGGGAAAGGAAACACCTCTTTCTCTGAGACTGAATTAGGGAAAGAGACATGATATGTGTAGAAATCAAGCCCAAGAAGAGAACAGAGGAGGGAATTTATGCTAAATGACTTTCAGTTCCTTCATAAAATAGGCGTGAGCTCATTTGTTGAGAAGGAGGGCGTGTGGAGCAATGTTTCAAGCAATACTTGAAAACAGTGGGGGAGTTTTGGATGAACCGTTGTAAGACGCTTATTAGGAGATCAAGAAGAGATGAACTGCTTTTTTGGTGAGGTGCCCTAATAACATAATTAAACCATGGAATGAAGTGTGAGCTTTAGGAAAAGGAAGTAAAGGTGATTTTCCCCTATTAAAATTAATGAGATAAATTTCACCTGTGGAGGCCACAACACGCTCGATAATGACCACCTTAAAAGGCTCTGGAATGCAGTTCACCCCATCTCCCACATATTTGAAGCAGCCCACCTCAAGTTTAACTCAATGTCTAAACTTTTCCTCCTTACCCAATGTTCAGCAAGTGAATAATATAAAAAACACAGCCTCTAGCTGTAATCAGGCTGCCAGAAACAAAAAATCATATGGAAAAATGAGAGCTTCCAGATTGTTTAATAAATGGGCAAAGAGAAGTTTTCAATTTATCCAAGTTAATTTTTCCACGAGCAATTATCCTTGTTGGCATCTGCCCAGGACCTGGGGTTGACATTAATCCTTCGGCAGCGCGTGGCCTGGGAATCCCTAATGACCTGAAGTTCTCCGGGTGTCGGCATGGCTCCGCTGTGCCTCATCTGAAAACCACTTCCTCTGTGATCGTCTGCACAGCCCTCCGATGCTCGAAGCGAGGACTCATTCTCAGATGCTGCCTGGGAATTTGGTTCTAAGTGTGAAATGAACATTGTTAGAAAATGAACCTCCCCTACGTGTTATTCTGTTCATTAAAAATGGAATAGCAAAAGGAGAAAATAAATTGCAGGGAGTCCCTTAGCCGCCTTCAATATTCACAACATTCATGGGGTTGGCTGTTGAAATGTGAAAAGGCGAATGTGCAAGAACTGCAAATGAACGGGCCTGAGACACGGGCAAGCGCAGAACTACAGCCTCCAGGTCTCGCCTGTCCTGTTCCAGCAGCAGCTGCAACTCCCCAATCTCACTGCAACTCCTCAATCTCAATTACGATCACTCCCTCATTATTAGTAATTGTATGCACTATGAACGTCCCCGCTTTTCTCATCTGATTATTTACACCACACTCATTCCCAGAACTCATCTGCCATATTCCCCACTAGGCCTGCTCTGAAGTTATTTTCCTCTTCGCTAAATGATTCCAGCGATTCCTTTCATATCCCCTATCATCTCTCTGTTTTATGGTTATTTACATATCTTATCTCCTATAATAAACCGTTAGCTTCTCAAGGTCAGAATTCATAGCTTACTTTGTTTTGTATCCTCCATGGCATCTAATTTTATTTTTAAAGTTTTTGTCCATATGATTGTTATTTATTAAAAAGTAATCAACTTAGAGACTGACATGTAGCAAAAATAAATGGTAATTATGAAAACATGTTTTGATTTCAATTCTGGAATTCTGTAAGCATAGTCAAGGATCCCACCTCAGTTTTCCTATATCCACCCATATTTTACTTATAATTGCATGCAGAGTACGTGACATGCATTCCAAAAGATGTTTGCAAGGGAGCTTATCAGACCTACATAACACACTTTTGATGAGTTAGACTCTGCACGCATAAACCACAATGAAACGTAGTAAACTTTATAGCAACAATTTCCCCCACATTCTCAAATTACAGAGAGCAGAGATGAAGGAAAATGTTATAAATTTAAAGACAATAAGAACATGCAGAAAAAATCACCCAAGTTTTTACAAGCCTTTCTCTATTCAGCAAAAACATTCAATGCGTTTCGACTAATGTAGTGAATACCATTTTGAATTTTCAATGTCATATGGAAAATTACTTTTTTAATGTGGAATTGACGGGACAGTTTGGGGTGAGACAATACTAATCTCATTTGCTGGGAATTTCTAGAATAATTCATATAATCGATTATCAGCAGCTTTCCAGTCTAACAGACCCAGTAAAATTTTCAAAAACAATCTCAGGCTTTCATTTTGTATAGTGTCACCTTACCACTTTAATATATCAGTAGTGGTATGTCATTCTTTCATCACAGCTTAAAATATTGGCATCCAGTCTCAAAAAATTTTGGCCTACTCTTTATAAACCAGTTCTAGTTTCTTTCCAACAACCATAAGGGTTTTCTTCAATATATTAAAATACTACTGCTTATTAATAAGTAACATTTAAATTAAATTGAAATGAAGTATAGCCTCTCTCCTTGAGACACAAAAGTTTAAAAATATATAATTAGCATGACATTTTCCAAATAGAACATGCTAAATAAGGTTCACAGAATGCAATTTTCAATATATGGCATGTTTCTCCTAAAATGTTTTTAAAATAACTTCTTTGACAGAGATAAAAGAAGCCCCTAATAATTATCTGCTAAATTCCTCAAATTGGGAAATTTGTCTTACACAATATGATGAATGGAATCGGGGTAGAATGACCTATGAGACAGTCAAAACTGGCAATTGAAGAGTAATTTAAAAATACATTGTCTTCAACCAGAAAAACCAAAATACCATTTGCTGAGTTTTGATTCTTACGTGGACTTGTGTAATGTACAAAATTTCTAATCTCAAAGAGTGGTGGGTTCATTGGTTCTTGGGAGGGTATTATAAACACCTGAGAGGAGGAAAAAAATTATTTCAAATGTTATAGTTACTGCTTTTCTCCATTGTTTTCAATCATTTGGTCTAAATTAACTCGGTATGATTAGGGAATTAGTCTCAGATTGTGATAACAAAAAAGGATTGTTATGAGCCAAATCTAACTGAAATATTCTAATTATTACTATAATATTCTAATTAATATGTCCTTTTCAAATTACTTTCTGATCTGTAGTCATCATGGAGACTTTGAATGGAGCAGACAGTAACACAATCTATCTCTTTGCTAAAAGCATTACATCAACCTGCCTCTGTCTACATAGGTGAATCTTATGCTTGGGGACATTAAGAAAGTTATCAATTAAGATCATTGTCTTGAAACGAGGGGCAAACCTGGTTATCCTCTGTAGCAAATACTAACTTAAAATACCATAGAAAGGATCTAGTTTTTTATTTCTCTTCCCTAACCATACCCAGGAAAGAGATTTCAAAATGGAAATCTTTCTATTTTTGTTTCCACAGACTGCACAGGCATTTGCTCCCACAGATGTTCCACATTTATACACGGGAAGAATGTTTGAAATCCATCACAACCATTTACAAAATGATGATGATACTAAAGAGCATTCCCTTCTCCTCCCCATGGAAGTTTTATTAAATGGTTCCAGATAGTCGTCCTCTGTGACCATTGGGAATATCTGGCCTAGAATTTTCTTTTGGTGGGTCCCCTCAAAAGTTGTTCCACTCTCTACTTCTCTAGGACAAAGGTGTTCTGCTTGGTATCAGAAAAGTGCTAATTATATGAAGACATTTCCTGGCTAATCATTAAAAGAGGTTTGTTAATGATGGTCTTAAAAAGGCTTACACATCAATTAAAGGGTGAATGAAATTGTTTTACTGACAGCTTATGTATCCAAAAATGATTGCTCTGTGAAATAGTAATGTTCAGGCATGACAAAACAATTTCTAACTGCATAGTTACTTTATTGTTTAGTACTTAGTGGAGGAACAAAGTTAATTGAAATATGAAAAATGTTCAGTAAGGAATTAAAGTAATTTACCAAATAGCGTTGACTCCAGTCACTTCTACAACCAGAATTTGCTGAAACACCTAGCAATTATTTATATGTGGTAAAAAATTGTTGTGTTGGCTAATCAATAAAACATTCACCTCTTATAGAAGCATTTTTTAAACTCCAAGCAAAAAATAAAAAGGCTGTGAAGACAAGTGCACTGAATTTTATTTCCACTGAATGTACAAGTCCCATCAAGCATTTGGCTTTAAACTGTTATTAACTCTAACACTGTCACCAGAATCAACAAAATCAGTGTTTTTCTACATATGAGCCCCTGCAGAGGGGAAGACCCTTTTTCCTTGCCTGAAAGTATTTGCGCGTCTTAAATAAATGGCTCAAACTCTACTTTGTTCATTAACATGCTTACCAACTGTGCTGTAACTAAATGAGCAGTGAATTTAAACCATACCCTCTAAACAGTAATGTGTAAGACCACCTAAATTGTAATTTAAATACATCTGTTTCTGTAACATAAACTTTAAATGATTTGGTTTATAGTAAATATTGTGGCTTACCTGATTCAGAATCTCCCCATTATCATGTTTCTGTTTATTGTCGCTCTCGTTACCAGTCTTGCTCTGGTATATCATATTTTTTTGAAAAAGAAAAAACGCACATATTTTATATTATAATAATCACTATTAGAACTTGATAGACATGAAGGACATGTTTCAGTTGACAAAGGGAAAAATTCTCTTAGATTTCCAAACAGGATAGTTGTATAGAATAAAAAATGGCGTGTTAAAATAAATCTATACAAAAGTTGAATAAAGCTTTGAAAAATTCAGGAAAGGAAAGTTGTTATTACTTAAGAGATTTTTTATTGGTAACTTTTCAATGATTTTTATTATTATTTTTGACATTCCCTTAGTAGGGGAGCGCCATTAGTCACATTTTACAAAAGAATGAAGGCTAGGGGTGTTTATATGTTTATCAAGAATGAGTTAGTGACCCATCACTTTCATCATCAAACCACTCTGTTGCTGTCTCTCTTCTCGACTGTCCAATTCCTTATCTGTAGTTATAAATTAGATTATAAGAATACCCTCAGACTACTTATTGTATTGTTCATTTCCTCTATTACATTTTCTCCTTAGAACATTCTGCATGTTCTCAAACATTGCAGGACTATTTCTAAGATTTCTCTCTCCCCATTTCAGTTCTACCAGAAAATTTCCAGCTCTTCCTTTCTCATGACCTTCTCCAACTATGTGGCCACAATTAGGAATATCTACACCTCACCCCAGCAAGAATTATTTATAGTCCCTATACCAGAGAGTCAAAACCTCTTTATGGAAAGAAGCCTCACTTGATTTATCATTGTTATTTCTCAGGAACCCTTTAAATTCTTTCTCAGGAAGAAAGAATTTGAGTAATTTTTTTTTTTTCTGAGGAAGATTAGCCCTGAGCTAACATCTGTGCCCATCTTCCTCTATTTTGTATGTGGGACACTGCCACAGCAAGGCTTGATGAGTGGTGCGTAGGTCTGCGCCTGGAATCTGAACCCGTGAACCCCAGGCCACAGAAGTGGAGTGCATGAACTTAACCACTACACCACCCAGCCAGCCCCAAATTTAAGTAATTTTAAGAAAAAAATTGAGACTAATTTTGGGAACTCAGGTTCCAGGGAGAGTGTGGGGTTGACTCTACATGAAGTACCACAAGTGGATTCTTTATAAGCAAAGGAGGGTAGCAAGTGTGTGGGGAGAGTGGGAGGGGGTTGGGGGAGGGTAAGGCAAGGAATGGGGAGGAGGTAAGAGTGAAAACACAGTAGTGGTAAAAGAATACGGACAACGTCTGTTTCCAGACAAGATCCTTCCTAAGTCCTATGGAGGTGAGCAAGGTAGAAGCTGTTGCCCAAGTAGTGAGATCAGACCTGATGATGAAGAACCTTTTACTACCAGATTCCAACCAGCACGTATGGTAAAAGTACATATACTTTGAAAGAGTCACTTATTCTTTGCATATTTTAAGTCTATTTATTACCCTTTTTCTCACGTCAATGATACCTACTTTAGGATCTGAGTTCTTCAAGGACAAGAAATACATCTGTTATGCTTTCTTGGCATAGCACCTAGCACAGTAAATGAGGATGTTAAATAAATATTGTTGGAAGAGAAAGAAATGGGAGAGGAACAGTAAAGATTGGTTAATCTCACCTTTTGACCTAGTCTTTATCCTGTTAAACTTTTCTTTTATGAAAAAGAAAAGGTTTATCTTATATAAATTCCTGAAACTGATTCAATATACACAAGCATATTCTGGGTTTATTCCCCCAGGTACTGCATGTTGGCATTGAAGGACTGATATTTTAAGTGAATTCCTTACCTTGTAGAAAATTAGAATTCTGAATGACTTTGACAAGCTGAGAAAATAAATATAATGAAGCTCCTTGGGGATAAAGGATGGATAGTTTGCTTTATGAAGAAAAAAATCTGCAAAAGAGAATGCAAAAAAAGTTAGCTATACAAGGATATCCATTAAAAATTATTGTTTCACTGGAGGAAGCCATAAAATTATACCACCCTGAGGCAATAACAATCTTCTAGTTTAGTTCCTATTACCTCTGTACAAGCAAACCAGGATTCGGAAAAGTGAGATGACGTATCCAACTTAAAATAGCTAATAAACTGGAAAGGGGGAGTAGATACCAGATCTCCTGACTCTCAGACCAATGCTCACAAGATAGAGTGATATGATGATAGAGATATCTTAATAATTAATTATGGTATGTGCCCAATTTGGATCTCACCAATTTTAAGAGACATGAAAAAAATGAAGAGAACTTGGCAAGAATCCATAATGAAGTAACTGATTAAAGGTTTGAGAGTTTATAAAGGGAGTTTCAAGAATCATAGTTATTAAGTCTTCAGGGGGAGCTTAATTATCAACTTCAGGTATGTGATGTTATTATATGAAGAATGGAAACCAGATGTTTTCTCTTCACCAAAGGCAGAAGAGGGTACAAAATTGAGGACACTTACTAGTTAAGTATAGGGTGGTTTCCTGTCTAATCATGTGAGAATTAGTTGTTTTGGGGATATAAATTTTTGTGACAAATTTTGAAGAGGAAAAAACCTGGAAATCACTGAAATCAGGTCATTGATGGCATAAAATTTTAAAATTATTGTTTGCTTGATGTGATTTCTAGACTTTCAAAAAAGATCTTTGATTAATATACCTAAAAAATTATAGCGTCTAAATGGTAGTGTATCTACTTTACTTTGAAAAAACAGATAAGATTGTCTAAGAGTGGTATAATAAGAAACACGTGAAGGTCTCAATGTAATGCTCTTCCTAAGACCCATGATATATTAATCAACTAGGTGCAATATTTTATATTAGCATCATTTTTTTTTTTTTTTTTGGTGAGGAAATTGGCCCTGAGCTAACATCTGCCAATCCTCCTCTTTTTTGCTGAGGAAGGCTGGCTGTGGGCTAACATCCATGCCCATCCTCCTCCACTTTACGTGGGACGCCACCACAGCATGGCTTGCCAAGCGTTGCGTCGGTGCGCGCCCGGGATCTGAACCGGCGAACCCCAGGCCACTGCAACGGAGCGCACACACTTAACTGCTTGCACCACCGGGCTGGCCCCTAGCCTCATTTTTAACCTCAGGAATTAAACTACCTCAAGAGGAGAGACTCTACGGAGAGGAAGTATAGTACAGTGGTTAAGAACATGGATACTGCAGCCAGCCAGTCTGTCTGTGTTTGATTCCCAGCTCTTTCACTTGGTAGCTGTGCAACCTTGTGGAAGTACTTCATCCGTCTCTGTGCCATGGACAGGTGTAAAATAAGGGTAATAATGGTAACCAACTCCTACGGTTGTTATTAGGAGGATTAAATGATTTAAAAATCATCAAGCACTTTGAGCTGTTCTTGGCATATAGGTGCCCATTTATAGAAAAACCTCAGTATGTGGAAAACCTCATTCCCAAAATTAAATACTCGGATTTATAATCCTAAGTGCCTAAAAGAATGAAACTCTTTTGAAATGTGTCAGTGCACACACCTGAAAGTTGTAAATTCTTTCAAATATGAAGAAAATCATGGCAGACGTTTGAAACTTGCCAATTTTCATTTAACACTAAAAACATAAAATGTACAGATTAGAAAACTTGCCTTTGAGCTCATGCCCAAGGAATGGCAACTACAACCCCAGCGTGGGAACCTGGAGCCTAGAGTGTGACTCACACCCTCTTTACAACAGGACTATCCCTTAGGTCCCTGCATCCACCCTGAAGGAAATACACGTGAAGACTTTGGACCAAACAAACAAAGGAAAATGGGGAAGAATGTTGGGTTACAACGTAAGTGCCCAAGAAACCAACGAGATAGTCTTTGAGAGGTTCTTACTCCTGCAAGAACCAGAATTGGTTCAGAGGACACTTTCATGGCTGATGGCCAAGTGTGCAATTGTCGGAGGTCATCCCTCCAAAAGCCATCCGTCTAGATCCCACCTTTATTGTCTGTAAACAGTGGGAAATAGGGGGCGGGAGTGGGACTAGTCCCACAGAAAAGGAGATTTAAGCAAACCATCTTTTCAGGATTTTGTGAGTATAAGTTTTCAGGAGCATTTTTCCGTTTACTGCTTAGTTTGTAAGAATGGAGCTGGTTATGTGGAGGATGTTCACTTGCTTGGGATGAGGAAGGTGAATGTTGAGCAAATAATTGAGCGAGTGGACTTGGTGATTTTAGAACCCTAAGCTACAAGGAAGGTCTCCAAACGGCATTTTGAATTTTCTGTTATCAAGCAGTGCACTTGCACAGTAAAGAAACACCTTCTGTAGCCCCTCCAGTGGCACTTTATGTAACTCTACTCAGACACATAAATTGATAAACTCTCTCCTTGCTTATGTGCTTCCTTGCTTTCTGGCTCATGCTTTCTCTCTTCTCCCTCTTTTTTTCCTTGGTTTATCTTACTTTCTTGTCACAGTCTTAGTGGTATTGTATTACAGAAATTCCTCTCAGTGTTTAGAATGTGTTATGAGATATGAGATTACCCACAGAATAGCTGTGATGGTTAATTTTATTTGTCAACTTGGCTGGGCCACAGGGTTCCTGGACATTTGGCCAAACATTATTCTGGGTGTGTATGTGAGGGTGTTTCTGGATGAACTTAACATTGAATCTATTGACTAAGTAAAGCCGATTGCCCTCCCTAATGTGAGTGGGTCTCATCCGATCACTTGAAGACCTGAATAGATCAAATAGTCTCAGGAAGAGGGAACTCCTTCTGCCTGACTATTTGATCTGGGACATTGGTCTTTTTTGGGCTTTGGACTTTAATTGAAGCATCTGCTCTTCTTGGATCTCAAGCCTGCTGGCTTTTGGACTGGAACTTACATCATCAGCTCTCCTGGGTCTCCACCTTGCTGACTACAGATCTTGGATTTCTCAGCCCTCATAATCACGTGAGACGATTCCTTATACTCTATCTATCTATCTATCTATCTATCTATCTATCTATCTATCTATCTATCTATCATCTATCATTTATCTATCTATCATTTATCTATCTATCTGTCTGTCTATCTATCTACCTATCTATCTATCTATCTATCTATCTATCTATCTATCTATCTATCTATCTAATCTATCTATCTCCTGTTGGTTCGGTTTCTCTGGAGAATCCTGAATAATACAATAGCTAAAATCAAAAAGATAAAACACTAAGTTTTGGCAAGGATGTATAGTAAATAAATTTTTATACATTGAGTGGGAGTATAAAATGGCACCACCACTTTGGAATAAAATTTGATAGTTCTTTATGAAGTTAAACATACACTTAACATAGAACTCAGCAATTCTAATCTTTGGTATTTACCCAAGAGAAATGAAAATATATGTCCACAAAAAGACTTGTACACAAATACTCATACCAGCTTTATTCATAATAACCCCAAATTAGAAACAACTCAAATCTCTATCAATAGGTGAGTAGATAAACAAATTGTGATATATCAATATAATGGAATACTATGCAGCAATGAAAATAAACAAACTGTGTAGAACAATATAAATGAATTTCAACAACGTTATTGATTCGTACAGTATGGCTGAGGAAGGACCTCTTGGAAAGGGTGGTGTTTACGTGGGTATATACATTGTCAAAACTCATCAGACTGCACCTGTATACTTAAAAGTGTACAGCATTTTATTTTATGTATATTATACCTGAAGAAAGTTGATTTAAAAAGAAAAAGAAAAAAAAAATCTCAAGAAAAATTTTTGGATATTATAATATCACATTCCATTTCATCTCTTTAGTGGTTATTTTTGGAAAGATTCATATTATCAATGCATGAAATTAATCCAAAGTTTTGTTACTGCTGCTAATAATGAGAAATTGTGCCAAATTAGTGTAGAAAAATTCTTTCTTAAATGCCTTTTTGTATTGCATGTCAAAGGAATGATATTTATCGTAACATAATTCATGCTTCAATTGCACCACGCACAGAAAACACTTCCTAGCTATATCATCAATTCTAACAACAGTTTAAGTTTGCTGATACATACGTTATGAGCTATTCTCATTGACGTGAAGGCTAAAGAGCAGCCATGCTGCAAATCAAACATCAAAGCTTTTAAATTAGTCTCATTTTCCAGGAGTCACAATTCTACATTTATATAATTTAGTAAAAAAACTAGTCTGTAAGAAAACATTTTATGAGTTTTCCCAAAGCAAAATTGGACAATCAACAATGAGTATAATTGTGTGAACAACAATAAAAATTTTGTGAGTCCAAAAGAGGGGAAACATATAGTCAGAAAATACTCTTCAACTATAGAAGGAATAAAAAATGGCCAAGGAATAATTCTTGATGTCATAGTAGACATTTATGGTTTTCAAAAATTTTTTTTTGCTATTGTACTTAATAAGACAATATTTTTATCCTGACAGGCATATACTTATATGTAAATGAATATCCATTTCACATATACATACATATGGATCAGTGAAACAAGTTTCATGAATCAATTATTTTTCATACTTTACCCAGTGCACTCTGATATTTTCTATTTCATTTAAGTAAAAATGTTAGTTAGACTGAAGTTTGATCAACACTGCTTTAGTTTTTGAAAGATTATTTGCAATTCTTTCCTAAGGTAAACCAGAGGAAATAGCAGCAGGAGAGAATTCAGGCAGAGAAGAAAGACATTCTAGAATGTAACTAATAAATGTTGGGTCCTGGAACTGATGGTCAGGGAATGTTCCAAGCATCTTTAGAAGAGCAACTGACAACTATTTGTGTAAGATAACTTTTAATTATAGACATTCAAATATGGTAGACGGATCAAATGACCTTCTGACTTGCTTGCACTTCCAAAAATATTCTATAACTTTCATTTATTTAGTGATTCATGATGCATTGATAATTCTGCTTTTTTTTTTTGGTGAGGAAAATTGGCCCTGCACTAACATCTGTTGCCAGTCTTCCTCTTTTTGCTTGAGGAAGATTGTCACTGAGCTAACATCCTCGCCATTTTGTTTTTTTGATGTGGGATACTGCCACAGCATGGCTTGATGAGCAGTGTGTAAGTCCATGCCCAGGATCTGAACCCTCTAACCCCGGGCCGCCTAAGTGGAGTGCATGAACTTAACCACTACGCCACCAGGCTGGCCCTAGATAATTCTGCTTTTTAATTATTCCCAGTGATTGCCATAATGGTTGATTTTGTTGTTGTTTCAGAATTTTATCTGCCCTTGAATATATTCATTTTATCTTTGATGATATAATTTGATAAAAAAATCATTATATGGATATACACTTTCAAACAAGAGTTTTAAAACATAGAGATTCTATTAGAGCATAAAGTACATATATATTGATCATTAATGGTAAAAGTAGAAAGTTAAAAGAATATAGGATTTTTATCTGAATCATTATATGTAATATTTAGTCCAATAAAAGAAAATGTATTAGAAAGTAAAGTCTAATTTTTATCTAAATTATTGATGTTTAAAGATATTTTGACCGTGTTCTACATTTACATATCTTTACTTTCTCTTTTTTAGGTTATGATATTTTTTGTGCCATTAGTAGCCATGCTTATAAATCTATTATAAACTGCTTGAGACCCATTAACAACTGCTTTCATATTCTAAACCATACTTGTGCCAAAACATGGATTAATAAGATACTTATAACTTTTCCCAATAGTGCATTATAGTCTTTTGATATAACATATTTTCAGAAAATAAATATCCCTGACTTGCTAGCTATTTGGAAATTTATTCCTTGTTAGAAAGTAACAGTCTTTCGGTCCAATGCTAATAGTTGTTCAAATAATTTCATGAATCAGAGCTTGTTTAGTAAATTTGATCCCTGTTTTTACTTGGCCATAAAATTGATAAAAATTAAATACAAGGGCATTCAAAACAAGTGAGGGTTCCTCTCATAAAATTAAAGTGACAATTCAAAAATAGCACAGACCTTCAGATTAGTCACGCAGCGTGGGATGGTGATAACCATTGTGTCCTGTCAATATTTTAGAGGTGAAATCAGAACAATGGAAGTCAAGTCACAAATGTTTCAGGCTAGCTGGACAACGTGCATTATTATTATTTCCAGGTACGTTGTTGTCCAGGCTCCTCCCTGAGAAAAACATCAGTTTTGTTTTTTCCTTCATGTTTCTAGAGAGGATTATGAGTGACTTGATTTTTTTTCCCTAATTAAATGGCTCTGATTTTTCATTCCCATCTCAGAATGGAAATAGGATAAATCTAGGAAGAAAATCAATTTTGACGCTATTGTAGAGGTAAATGAATTTGTCCTTTGCATATTTTGTTTGAAAAATGAGCAGAAAGGCACATTCTTAAAACACAAAGACTGAATAGACACCTTACCCAACAAGATAAACAGATGGCAAGTAAACATATGAAAAGATGTTCAACATCATAAGCTATTAGGCAATTGAAAATTAAAACAACAATGAGATATCACTACATACCTATTAGAATGGCCAAAATCTGGATCACTGACAGGCTGAATGCTGGTGAGGATGTGGAGCAACAGGAACTCTCATTCATTCCTGGTGAGAATGCAAAATGGTACAGCCACTTTGGAAGACAGTTTGGCAGGTTCTTACTAAATTATACATGCTTTTACCATAGGATCCAAAAGTTGTGCTCATGTTACCAGGAACACAGGCATGAATTGTCTGGTCCCTGGGTGGACAGGACTGCCTCCATGACCTTGGCTAGTAGGGTCGGTGCTGGAACAAGAGTCCACTTCACAGTCTTCAGTTGGGTCCATGGATGGCAGACCTGTTACTAGGTACACAGATGGGTGTCTCTCCAGCTGGGTCTTTGGTAGGGCTCCGGCTGGATCACAGGGCAGGTCACTGGATGGGCAGGTCTCACTTGGGACTGCAGCTAAGCGGGGCTGCAACCGAGTCACAGGACTGCTTCAGAGTCCACAGCTGGGTTGGAGGTCCCCAGGGCTTCCTTCGGGATCACGGATGGGGGAATCTTACCAGGTCCCTGGGTGGTCAGGACTGCTTTCCAAACAGGTCTGGAGGTAAGTCACAGCATCATTTTAGAATCCATGGTCAGATCAAAGGCAGCAGGCTTGCCTCCAAGGACACTGACGTATGTTTTCTGTTGGGTCCCTGGGTGGGCAGGATCACTCCCGGACCACAGCTGAGAGGGCTTGGAGCCAGGTTATGGGACATTTCAGGGTCCACAGCTGGGAGCCAGTTCTGCGGGCCTGTTACCTGAGGCAAGGGTGGGTGTGACTCTTCCCAGGTCTCTCAGCAGATGGTGCTGGTGGTTGGACCAAGACCAAACAGGGATGTAGCCAAGTCCATAAAGGGAAAGTGTTGTTTCTGTGTCTGCAGCTAGGACCTTGGTCAGCGAGCCTGCCCCTGGGCATGGGCCTGCCTTCTCAAAATGGCCCTCTTTGGTCTTGAATTCCACTGGGGTTTTGCCATCTCTTATTTGGTTCCCAAAGCTCCCACAAAGGCACTTTTGTCTGTGGATGGCTGCCAAATTATTGCTGCTAGGGGGGTTATGAACAGGGAACCTCCTATTTTGCCATCTTGCTGACCTCACCTCTCTCGGAATGAGCTTAATCTTGACAATAAAGGTAGGTTTGGGTTTAATATGGTCCATTTAGGATTAGCCTGGTGTATTTCATGTAATAGTCAATTCAAAGTACAAATTTTCTATTAGGGCTATTATTCTACTCTCTTGAGGTGCCTCTTCTCATGAAGGTTGCCGGTAAGAAACTGATGTGATCTTACTATGGAGGGCTGGGGGTGTGGACTGGCTCATATACTCTTCTTAATATCCTCTCTAAACTTTTGTGGTATGGTTAGTTTTTGCTGGCCCTTGGATTCCGTGAGCTGGCATCTTCTGGGGTGTGACTTGCTATTTTTGGAGTCACTTGGGTAGCTGCTGCTGAAATCCGTGGTTGCTGCTATTTACTTTGGTCATGAAGTTTCTGTATTCTACAGCCCCCTTCTCCTGACCCCCACTCTCAGATATTCCACTGTTCTCTCTACATCTCCTAGTCTTCCACCCGGGAACTACTGGGCCTTTGTACGACGTTTTCATACAATGTGGGCTCAGTGCTCTTTTAAATTTATCTACTATATTAATCAGGATACTTCAGTGAAATAGAACCAATAGGATGTATATTGCATACACACACACACGCATACACATATGTATTCTATGTATATGTCCATTCAATAGGATGTACGTTTGTGTGTGCGTGTATGTGTATATATATCTCTATCTCTATCTATCTATCTATCTATCTGTCTATCTATCTATCTATCTATCTATCTATCTATCTATCTATCTATCTATCTATCAAGAGATAGACACTTGTTTTAAGGAATTGACTCACACAGCTGTGGGGGCTGGCAAGTCCAAAATCTGCAAGACATGTCAGCAGGCTGGGGAGCCAGGGAAGAGTTGAGATTGTAGTTTTGAGTCCGAAGACAGTCTGGAGGCAGAATTACTTTCTCTTCAGGGGATCTCGGTCTTTTCTCTCAAGTCTTTCTACTGACTGGAGGACGCTCACCCATATTATGGGAGGTAATCTGCTTTACTTCAAGTCTACTCATTTAAATGTTAATCACGTCTGAAAAATACCTTTGAGGAACATCTAACTGGTGTTTGAGCAAAGAACTGGGCACCATAGCCTATCCAAGTTGACACAAACATTACCCATCACATTGATCTAGACTAGAGACTTCCATCAGTCATTGCTGCCCTCCCTCTGCTTTGCCATGCTGGACAAGGTGCGTGAGGATAACACAAAGTGAATGTTGTCATACTCTCTCTTTAACCTATCTGGGGTTATGTTGGCATTTTTATTCTGTCCACTTGTTCCTTTTGGTTGAGACTCTGGGAATTAGAGGGAATAGATCCCTCTCGAGGACCCAGATAATGGTCACATCATCTCATCCTCTCTGAATGTCCCTTATTCTTACTATTTCAGAAGACTTCCTATTTATTTTCTCTTCCTGGTAGAAAATTCCTTTACACACCGTGTTTTCCATTACCTCCACACCATAACTCTTTGATCTAAGTCAGCCAGGCTTGTCTTTTTATGTATAAAGGAATAGTTTTGAAATGTAGAAAACCCCTTACTTTCTTAATAAAATTAGGCTAAGAGAAAATTGGGCTTCACATTTTTATTTTGAGTGTCAAAGAGAGAATGTATAGACTCCTTATTTCTGCTATAAAAGTTCCAGTTCTCCCTTGAGCAATGGATTAAGAGAGAGAAAGATCTCACACAATGATGCTAGCAAAAGAAAAGCACTCTAATCTGTTTAAAATACACTTTCCCTGTTACATAACAATCATGCACTGGGCTTTGGAACATTCAAAGAGAGTTTTAAAGAACAGTTGGGGAAATATTGCAAGAAGATAAATAGCAATATAAAGAAGTATAAGCTCGGGGACAAATAGCATAAACAGTAGTTCAGAGGAAGAAGCAATTTACAAAAGCATGTTTTCTGGCCCCATCATAAAAATATGTGAAACTATGTGTGGTTTTTAGCACCACCTCTTCAGTAGAGGTGGGCCTCAAGTGTATCTCCTTCTAGATCCTCAACTCTAATTCAATTCCCCCGTGGCTTCTGTTTCACCACGCACAGGCTTGTCCTAATCTGGATCCTCGATTTTTCCATGTTGGTTCCAGTTTACCTGCAGTTTGCTCTGAGGCCACCACTCTTCCGTCCTGGGGTTCATCTTGCTTTGCTGTTCGATAGGAGAAAAAGTTTCTTTCCTAGATGTACCAGGATGACTCCTTTACTTTGGCTTTAGGCTTCTCTCTGCTGATCTTTTATGGACTGAGTCCTAAATATACAGACATTTGACAGACTTGGGGAGTCTCAGATTGTGATAGTGCACATCCATTTTGAATCAGAATGATAATTCTTTTAGGACCCATTATTAACCGTAAAATAAAACCAAAGCATCTTTCACTTTTTTCCATTTACTTTCTTACTTTAATAATGCAAAAAGGAAAACAATCTGAAAATTAAAATAATTGTTGCCAAATTTCATGTTTCTGTTCATTCTAATTTGTGGTGCATATACTGAGATACTCATGTCTGTCTAATCATCATTTTCGAAAACAACTTATTAATTTATATTTTTTAATGCAATTTTTACAGTTTGGGTATAATCTCTCCCTCCTCCAAATCTCTCTCTTTCTCTCTCTATCTAATCTATTTTTTTGCTGAGTTTCTTCTTCAGCCAAATAAGCCTGAGGATTCTGTTCTTATTCTTCTTTGCATCTCCCACAGTTCTGAGCACAAGTGGGCAGGTAGTAAGCGCTCAATAAATCTTTTTTTAAAAAAAAAATTGTCTAGAAACAAAGTACGTTACTTAGCATTGTGAGAAAATATTCTACATCTTTCTTTTTTCTCCACTGAATCCTCTCCCCAGTGTTCATCTCATCCAGATTAACTAACTGGTAGGCAATATAGATATAGGAGAAAAAAGTGTGCAATCTGGTTTATAGAAGTTAGTGTGATTTAGATTTTAAATAGGTAGGTGGCAAACTCCCATTTCATGTTTAAATGTTGTAGATTAAGACCTTGTCGTGTGATCAACAAACTATGAAGCTTGCAAGTATATAAATAAAACAGAGTGCTGAATCGAATAAATTTTTGAAGCTAATCTAACATTTCTCTAATGTTGAATAGCATTGGGCTATTGAGATGCATATTAAGTAACTGTAGAAACAGTCACGTGTCACTCACCTACAGGGGTATGTTCTGAGAAATGCATCGTCAGGCGACTTCATTGTTGTGTGGACATCATAGAGTGTACTTACACAAACCTAGATGGTATAGCCTACTACACACCCAGGCTCTGTGGTACTAATCTTATGGGACCACCATCGTATGTGGGGTCCATTGTTGATGAAAACTTTGTAATGCAGCTCGTGACTGTAGTGTGAAAAAAACCTGTTATATATATATATATTTTTTTGGAGAGGAAGATTGTCCCTGAGCTAACATATGTGCCCATCTTCCTCTATTTTGTATGTGGGATGCCACCACAGCATGGCTTGATGAGTGGTGTGTAGGTCCACACCTGGGATCCCAACCCGGAACCAGCGAATCCCAGGCCACTGCAGTGGAGCACATGAACTTAACCACTACTCCACTGGGCCAGCCCCTATAACAATTTTTAAATAGTCAAGTCAAGCATTTCTGGGGCAGAGAGCAGAAAACATGACCTTGAAGGAGGTGCGAGGGAGGTAAACTTTTCTTCCACAAGTAGGTTAGCCCTCCCCTTTTGCCTTCTCCTGTGTTTATCCAGTTACTTAATTGGCAGTTATCAGCTGATCTCATGGCTTTTAGAATATGAGAGGTAGCTCTCTTTCCAAAGGCCAGCGCCTTTCCTTAAATGATTCTATTTAAGGGCTATAATTCCATTTATTCAGCGGCACCAGAGCCTGAGTATTTAGATCTTTCTTCACACAGAAAAGAGCAGTTATCCCAACGAGAGTGATATAGCTGCTATATTCACACAGCCACTAACATATCAGCCGAGATTAGTCTGTTGGTTGTCTAATAATTTTTCAGTCTGAACACAGCTCCATGTCTCTTTTTCTCCTGCCAATGTTGTTCCTGCCCTGCAGCTCACCATTTGTTACATTGTTCTGTCCGTTCCTCACTGAGGAATCCCATTACTGGTTGTTCCCATCAGTACATTTATATAAGATTCTTCTGAAAAATTACAAGAAAAGGGAGCCAATGACATTTATGTCTTGTTGGCATGAATTTCTATCCACTTCAGTAGTCGTGTCAGGAAATCCTGTGTATAAGATCCATCCTAAATTACTGCTCAGACACAGTATGATTTCTGGGAAAAAGAACAACAAAAACAACTCTTCCCCACAAAAACAGAAAATGATATTCTCGGCAAAACACATCACCACTTGGCTGATTTCTCAACATCCTAACACCCTTTCAATTTTCAGAAAATCTTCTTTCATGAGAAGGTAGAATGATCAAAAACGTCACTCAGAAAATGCAATTAGTGATTTTCCTGCCTCAGCAGCTTTAAGATGACACACTAGCCTGAACTTGTTTCCTCAGCAGATCTTACAAGCTTTTCGCTGCTCTTAACCAATCCATAATTTTATAGTGTTGGAGTCTCTGTGATAGGCTAGTCCTAAATGGGTTTACTTAAGACAATCTTATTTTGCTTCTGATGACTTCCCTAGGTTATCTCCTTACGGATACACATCCATCAAACTTTTTACTGTGACACTTCCTATGAAATTATAGCCCTCAGCACATAGCTTTAGGTTGGTTCTGATCAGTGCACTAAAACTGTAAGAAAGAACACTGAAAAAAAATGCATAGAGTTCACAGTCTTCCTTTCATACAAACATAATAGGATGACATTATCTGCAGGACCGCTTTTATTCTGTATTCTCCCGCTGTGTCAAATTCAGCTCTTTTGGACTTAGAAGGCTAAAAGTATGAAATGGTGACCATTTTTCTAAAAGCCATTTCTCTGGGCATCTCAGTGGTAGTCTCCAAGGTATATAGCAATCTTTTTCTTTTGAAAGGTCATTTCTCTTCCCTTTTTCATCTAATAATTTAACTGGTCATTCATTTGTTTGACAATTGTATAAGGTAGGACTGAAAGGTCCATGTGCTCCACAATATTGAGTAAATAATACTATCTTATTATATGTATGTGTGTGTGTGCATATGTATTCACATATATACATATGAATATAATATTCCTATACATATTGAAGCTTCAAAGTACTTTTACTTATCTCCTTTCGTAAAATCCTCACAACAAGTGGGGTGGGTATTATATAAATTTTGCAATTGCTAAACTTGAGGATCACAAAGTTTAAATGAGTTACACAGAGTTGTGAAACCAGGTGTTTTGGTACCTTGTTTAGTACTTTTTTTTCTTTTTGCTACATCACTTCTGTTCTCAGCATTAGGATAACTCACTCATTTTAAAACAGAAGATCTAGATGATAATTATGAAAATTCATAAATGTACTTGGAATGAGCTTATTATCAGCCATGAATGTATGTATAAGAATTTGTTCATTGAGTCATAGCCAGAAAATTGAGATCAGAGGGGATGGTAAAAAGGGTGGCTAAGTTTTGATGTGAGAGAGGTGGTCCAGGAGTTCTTTAGGGCCAGCCAGGCTTGGGGTGGGATGTCATAGAGAGTATGTGGAATTCGAGAGTTGGGCAGGGAGGGATAACGAAGAGTGCTGCACAGTGAAAGAAGATGCACCAGGTGAAGAGTGAGAATGTTGAGAACAGATTTTCCCCATGCCTTACCTCAGTAAGAGAATTTTCTTTGCTGTTCTTACAGGGAATTAATTTTAGTTATTTTTCCAAAAGTAGCATTCATGTCTACAACTTATAATGCCACATGTTATATAATTATGACCTAAAAACAATTAGATGATCTTGTTTAAACATCATTCTTTCTTTTATTCTCCTTAGGATTAATTTATATTGAAATTGTGAAACTTTCTGAAATAGGAATTTATTTGTAAATTAGTCAGTCATAATTCATAATATATATGTAAAATTCCATACTAATATTATAAAAATAGATTGTTATTAGTAAGCCTTTCTCTCCACTTGCCCCTGCAGATAATCCCGGATTCTGTGCTTTCAGCTCAAGGTGCTATTAAGAGGAGAGAATTTGTTTATGGCCGTTCCTTTGCCAAGGGAGTAGTCAGATTTTCTGGCAGAAGACTTTCCAATACTAATTAATGTGGCTTTGGTTTAGATTCTGAGCGTCTGCCTCAGTCAGTTCAGGCTGCTGTAACAGAATACCATAAACTGGGTGACTTAAACAACAAATATTTATTTCTCACATTTCTGGAGGTTGGGAAGTCCAAGATCAAGGTTCCGACAGATGCAGTTCCGGTGAGGGCCCTCTTTGTGGTTTGCAGATGGCTGTCCTCTTGCTGAGTTCTCACCGGGTGGAGAAAGAGAGGGCTCTGGCATCTTCCTTTTCTTTTAAAGGCACTAATCCCATCATAAGGGCTCTACCCTCAGGACCTCATCTAAACCTGATTACCTCCCAAAGGACCCCCTCCTAAGACTATCGCATTGGGGATTAGGGCTTCAACATACCATTTTTTGGTGGGGGAGAACACAAATATTCAGTCATAGCTGGTCACAGAATTAGAAAAAACATCTAATGATTACAAATTATTTTTCAGGGTTTCCTGTCTCCTTTTGTATTCAGACATGCTCACCACCTTCAATGAGATGTAAGCCTTCAGAACAAGAACAAAATATAAATGCTCATATTTATCTTTTAAATATTGGAGAAGTTCAAAAATCATTACACCGGAAAAGTACAGGAAATGCATTTGAGATAAAACAAGGTAGTGTTATTTTTTTAAACAGGAAGATGAATATACTTGGATAAGCAGAAATATCCAAGTTGTTTTAAAGAGTTTAAGATGCATTTTCTGGGGTTGACATAGTGCCACTGTAATTAGAAACAGGTGCATATAAATTAGAACAGAGAGAAGACTAATTGTTACTAATGAACCTTTTAAAGTAAAAACTTTACTTAATGAAATGCATAATTAAGCATTAATGGCCAAAAAGATGGGCAATCTTCTTTCAATTGCATTAGATTTTGGCTTAAGGTGAAGCCTAATTTGTTCCTAGTACTAAGAGCCTCACTGCTCCTATATGTTTAGAAAAACAAGCAAAAAAAGTGACATGGTTTTAGAATGCTGATTTTCATATGCATTGAAAAAGGTGATGATTTCGTGATTTGAACGTGATAAAGGGAAATATTGAGAACATTACCCCCAGGATATAGCATCGGACAGCAATTATAGGATTCCTGTAAGCAAAGGGGACATCCCTCTATCTTAGAGCTCAAAAGACCTATTGATATATGGTTCACATCTTTTGGAGTAGTTCCAGACATCAGTTATCGCAAGGATTCTCAGCCGTGGTTTCACACTGAATTACCTGGGGAGCTTAGAAAATCCTATGCTCAGGCTCACCCTAGGCTAATTAATCTGAATGTGCATTTGTAGGGGTGGGGGGACGCTCAGGCCTGGGCATTTTTAAAAGCCCCTAGAGATAGTGAGTCTTGGCAAAGGCCATTTGCTGAGTTTTCTAATGGACAATATAATATTCTGTGCTCTTCCCTTTGTCAGATTCCTTTGCCCATCTTCCGCCTCGGAGTTATTTATCCTTCAGAGCCCAGCCCAGCCCAGCTGCCACTTAGCTGGGAGCTTTCCCAAGAGTTAATCACTTGAACTTCTCCTCTGTGCCGCCTCCACTGTCGTTTGTAAATATTTATTATTGTCCTTAGCACACTCTTTCAGAATTTTTAAATTATGCCTGTCTTTTGTCAACCCTTTAAAACCTCACAAATTAGTAGAAAAGTTAAATTCAGGGAGCCATGTCAGCTTTGTATTCCCGGTGGCTAGTGGCTTGCTTGACCCACGATAGGTACCCGGTATACATTTGTCGAATTGTTGGATGGAGTATCCTCGATGACTCCTGCCTCAGCAACAATTTTGTTTGATAGATTCTTGTGATGTGTATATATATTCAGTAATTTTGCACGCCTGAATTCAAAAATTATGCCATTTCTGTATTGGCAGAGATAATGGAGATGTGTTACGAAAAATGTGAACTTGTTTGCCTCAAAACTTTCATTTTTAAAACTTATGATATATTTTAGCATGTTCTTAGCAACATCAAAACTTATAAGGAATGTTTAGTGTTTATGACCTTAAACCAATAATTTGCTGCTTATTTTCTTGAATTCTATAACCCGTAGAGTAAATGCTCCGTTTCAATCCATGTCAAAGGGGAAACGTTAGCCGCAAATTTCTGCTTTGGTTTCAAAAGAGTATTTCATTTTTTTTCATTGTGGACATACACATTTTTATGTGACAGCCATTTTGCTCTTGATAGGGAGATGTTTCCAGAAAAGTACAGAGTTAACTTTTTATTTCAATGGGAAATAAGCTGTCATGGACTAAAAAAAGGAAAAAAATCCCTTAAAAAAATAAACTACTTACCAAATTATTATAAAATTATTTTTAAAATTATTAAAAAACAGCCAATGATGGTACATCCATAAAATAGAGTAGATTTCTAAAAATGTTTGGAGTTATCTCAAAGATATACTATTAATTAAAAATGCGAGATGCAGGGGCCGCCCAGTGGCATAGTGGTTGGGTTCGGTGTGCTCTGCTTTGGTGGCCCGGGTTCTCAGATTCAGATCCCGGGTGCGGACCTGTGCCACTTGTCAAGCCATGCTGTGGTGGCAACCCACATACATGGCCCATTAGCTCAGGGCCAATCTTCTTCACCAAAAAAAAAAAAAAAAAGAAGAAGCAAGAGGCAGAAGAGTATGTACTGTAAGTTTCTTCTTGGACAAGAAGTATTGGCTTGTGTGGGTGAGTATGTACGTGTCTCTGTGTGTGTATTACTAATATTTTCAAAAAGAAACAATACAAGGATAAGCCAAAAACATATCAAAATGATTGTCAATAGGGAGGTGGAGAAAACAGTAGGGAAGAAATAGCAATGAAGGCTAGACCTGTATCGAAGTGCTTTCAGTTATAATTTTTGTCTTGGGAACCGTGTAGGTGTTTTATGTAATTTAAAACAAAATTAATTTAAGAAAACAACAAATCAATCTGTAAAATAGAAAACAAATAGAAACTAATGAACCTGACTCTATATCACAGAGAACTATGCAAAGAAGAATAGATTTTCAGTGACTTTAAAACACAGTATTTTGACTCTACATCACTAGTGAGATATACGGTGAAGACAAAAGAACCACAAAGAAATTTTAAGCTGCATTCAACGGTACTGCAGCTGGTAATGTTGGCATTGTTATTTTTAAACTATTATTAATAGATACATAGATAAATAGGATAAAGCAAATAAGTAATCATGTTAACTTTGGAAACCAGGATATTCAGAGTAAGAGAAAAAAGAAAATATAAAATCAGAAAAGTTAAGTAAAAATCCTGTAATTGTTAACTTGAACTGGAGATGTATGTACTTACTTATTTCTCTCTATCTGAAAATATATGTTTTCTAGGTTTGTCCACTGAAAAGCCCTGAGAGCAATGACCACACGGTCACAATGAGTACTCAGACAGAGGCTTCTAAATGCCATTTCCTACTAAAAGAAACCAAAGTTCTTTAGAAAAATAACTGACTGCAGGTTGGGGCAGGAGTTGTACAAGATGAGCTGGGACATCTTGTCAGAGCAGATAAAAGAACTATCCTAAGCATATTACAATCATGTCAAAATTACACAGAAACCAAGCTGAAAGTCTCCCACTGGCCAAAGATGGGGCAAAAGAATAATGACCACAATGTAGTGAAACACGTTAACAGTACCCAAAATAAAATCAAACAAGCAGAAAAGCAGAACACAAAACCTTTTGAACACCTTTGGAGGTAGCTTAGACATCAACTCATTTTTTTTTTTTGAAATTGACAAAGGAAAGAATTTAATTATCTTTTCTGGCTTTTCTGTATGAGCTGTATTTCAGAATACCCAATAGTTTATAAGAGAGAATTTCTTATGTATAGAAAAGTTGTTGCTATTAAATGCAGGGAGAATGCTCAATATTACCATTTTGTAAGCCCTAATGAAATATTGGATTGAGGCAACAATCACAAATGGATACTAGAATCATTAGTGGAAGGTTGATAGGGAACTTGATAATGGGTCTTAATATCACAATAAGTGGACAAATTGAGACACGTGCTTCCTGAGGTAAAGCAATAATGACCATCTCAAAGTATTCTTGCCAAAAGAAAAAAAGCTAATTAATAAAATAAACCTGAATCAATAGGCCTCTATTTCTAATTCCAACTTTTAGGACATACAGATAGAGGAACATGTTAAACACCATTTTAAGGATCCAATTAGCAACATATAGAATGGAAAAATTCTATAGACAATGATCCAGGTTCTTCAACAAAGAGCATAAAAAAAAAAATGAGAAAGGAAGAATGTTATAGATTAAAAAGTATCTTATGAGATTTATCAACTAATTGGATCTTGATTTCTGATTTGTACCAAAAAATTGAAAAAGCATTTTCTGACAGTTGGGAACAATTGAACATAGGCTGGTTATTAGTCAATATTAAGGAATTATTGAAAATGTTATTGAGTGTGGTAATGATATTGTGATATGTTTTAGAAAGTTCTTTTCTGATAGAGATACATATGGAGGTTTTTATGGGTAAAATGACATGCTTTCTAGAATTTGCTTTAAAATATTTTAGGAAAAAAAAGGCAAAGGGATAGGCAAAATTAGAACAGCAGAAAGTGTATAATTGTTAGAGATGGTTGCCTGGTATGTACATAGGAGTTCATTAGACAACACTCTCTATTTTTTTTAGTGCTTAAAATTTTCCATAATAAAAAGTTAAAATATATAACACTCAGCATGATGAATTTGCATCCTGTTTGAAAAGATCAATAATCTATTTTGTTTATTTATTTATCATTATTTGTGTGTGTGTGTGTTTGGAATTTAGTGTTTTTTTTTAATTGAGATATAGTTGACATATAACATTGTGTTACTTTCAGATGTACAACATAGTGATTTGATATTTGTTTATATATTGCAAAATGATCACCACAATAAGTCCAGTTAGCATGCATCACCATATATAGTTACAAGTTTTCTTTTTTTCAATTATTTTATTGAAGTCATGATGGTTTATAACATCATGTAATTTCAGGTGCACATTATTATTTACCAGTTTCTGTATAGACTGCTTCGTGCTCACCACCAATAGTCTAATTTTTATCCATCACCATATGTATGTGCCTCTTTACCCCTTTCACCCACTCTCCAACCCCCTCCCCCATTGGTAACCACTAATCTATTCTCTTTATCCATGTTTTTTTTTTTTTTTAATTTTATTTATTTATTTTTTCCCCCAAAGCCCCAGTAGATAGTTGTATGTCATAGCTGCACATCCTTCCAGTTGCTGTATGTGGGACGTGGCCTCAGCATGGCCAGAGAAGCCGTGCGTCGGTGCGCGCCCGGGATCCGCGCCCGGGATCCGAACCCGGGCCGCCAGCAGTGGAGCACGCGCACTTAACCGCTAAGCCACGGGGCCGGCCCTATCCATGTGTTTGTTTATCTTTCACATATGAGTGAAATCATGTGGTGTTTTTCTTTCTCTGTGTGGCTTATTTTGCTTAATACCCTCAAGGTCCATCCATGTTGTTGCAAAAGGGACGATTTTGTCTTTTTTTGTGGCTGAGCAGTATTCCATTGTATATGTATACCACATCTTTATCCAATCATCAGTTGAAGGGCACGTGGGTTGCTTCCATGTCTTGGCTATTGTGAATAATACTGCGATGAACATAAGGGTGCATAGATCTCTTTGAATTGCTGATTTCAAGTTCTTTGGATAAATACCCAACAGTGGGATAGCTGGGTCATATGGTATTTCTATTTTTAATTTTTTGAGAAATCTCCATACTGTTTTCCATGATGGCTGCACCAGTTTGCATTCCCACCAGCAGTGTATGAGGGTTCCCTTTTCTCCACATCCTCTCCAACATTTGTTATTTTTTGTCTTGTTTATTATAGACATTCTCACCAGTGTAAGGTGATATCTCATTGTAGTTTTGATCTGCATTTCCGTAATAATTAGTGATGTTGAACATCTTTTCATGTGCCTGTTGGCCATCTGTATATCTTCTTTGGAAAAATGTCGTTCATATCCTCTGCTAATTTTTTGATCACGTTGTTTCCTTTTTGTTGTTGAGTTGTATGAGTTCTTTATATATTTTGGAAATTAACCCCTTGTCAGATATATAATTTGCAAATATTTTCTCCCAGTTGGTGGGTTGTCTTTTCATTTTGTTCATGGTTTCCTTTGCCTTGCAGAAGCCTTTTAGCCTGATGTAGTCCTATTTGTTTATTTTATCAAAAAATCAGTAATCTACTTTAGACAGAAAGCAATAGGCCATTAGCAGTATAACATCTCTTATTGTCTATTTTGACCCTTCTTCACTGCAAAGACTTTTTTTTAAGTTTCTAAAATACTAAAATATTTTAATTGAGGATTACTATCATACAGTTATTTTGTTAATTAACAATGAGAAGGAAAAGTGTTGGGCTTGCCCTGTGGCGTAGCGGTTAAGTGCACGCGCTCCGCTGCTGGTGGCCTGGGTTCAGATCCTGGGCACGCCCCGATGTACCGCTTGTCAGGCCATGCTGTGGCCATGTCTCATATAAAGTGGAGGAAGATAGGCACAGATGTTAGCCCAGGGCCAGTCTTCCTCAACAAAAAGAGGAGGATTGGCATGGTTGTTAGCTCAGGCTGATCTTCCTCACAAAAAAGTAAAATAAAATAAAACATAAAAAAAAAATCACGTAATTAAAAAAAAAAAGAGTTGAATTGAACATTTTTTAAAACATAAATTTAACCATAGCTCTTATCATTTAATGGAGTTATATGTAAGATCTCTGGACGAGTTCAGTAAAAAAGAGTGGCATGATTCATGATGTTTGCTATGGTTGTAGGACGGTGGTAGCACAGGTAGTGCGTTTTTACCTTTCCTGGTTTGCCTTTTCCTGGAGATTTTTCTCTGCTCCCAGGTACCTTCAACACTGTAAACCATACGATCTGTGACCATAGATCAGGAGGCTGGAATTGCAAAGATGAATGAGGTTTTAGATACAAAAAATATGTAATGCCATCTTTAATGCTAGCTTGTTTGTAATTTTGGGTAAATTACTTCTCCATTAACCACTACACATTTGAGGTAATTTTTTTCTGGTAGTGACTTGAACTGCCCCCTCATCTCAGTTTTTTTTTCACATATGTGAAATGTTAATGAGAACCATGCATATAGCTTATTGCCATGGAGGAAGAATGAAACTAATTGGAAATAACAGGACTCAAAGAGGCTGTTTGGATTTACTATGATTTAGCCTAAATCTAATCTAAACCAAATGTCCATATGTACCTGTGAATTGATCCTTTGGAATCACCAAATTATGTAACTACCATAATACAATTATAGAGCTTAAGAACTCTCAAAGGATGAATAAAACTTTAAAAAACCACTAGAGATTATATTGAGGAAGGGACAATTTTGTTGAAAGATATTTCAATTCTCCCCAAATGCTAAAGCCTTAAGAAACAATTCACAGGTTGTTGGGGAGGGATGATGACTCCAATTTAAAAAATATAATCAATTTTTTTTAAGACGTAGAAATTTATTTTTTTAATTGAGGTAACATTGGTTTACAACATTATATAAATTTCAGGTGTACATCATTATGTTTCGATTTCTGTATAGATTGCACTGTGTTCACCACCAAAAGCCTAGTTGCCATCCTATGTAATCAGTTTGATTGACACAAAATGCATCCATTTTTGAGGAATGAAGCCTGATAATAGGTGAATTAAGACAGAATTTAGAGTCAAGACCATTTTACTTCTAATTCTGACTCTGTTGTGCATGTGTTTTATAAATACTTGGTTGGGTTGCAATTTAGGATGTTTTGATTGTTAACAAAAAGTGATGACCAATTATATAACTTGTAATTGTCTCTAGGGTGTTTCATGCATAAGAAAGTGGTTTCAAGTACTTTCACTTTTTGAGGGTGTGGTGAACATTATATATCCCTAAAATTATTCACATCAAAAAGAAATGATGGATTAAGTGTGACCTGGAGGTGTTTTAGGTATGTGCCCCTCTCATAGCCCATTTAACTTTGTTAGGTTGTGGTTTCACTCTTTTAAATAATGTTTATTTTCAGTGCAATGTCTAAAAATAAAAGGACATATGAATCATTTTCTGACCATCTCTCTTATTTTGGATAAGCATGAACAGAATTTCTCAAAGTAGTTGGGGTATAATCTGCATATTTCTTATTATCTACAGAACATAGAAAAGCAATTCAATTTCAATCATTTCTAAATTATAGCTACTTCTTGGATTTTAAATAATTAAAAACAGTAGAAAACAATTCTTTACCACTTTTTTCTTTACTTTTGAACTCCTGCAAATGTCAACTCGTTGTTGATTGTCTAAATTAGCCCCAATGGATAATATCTTTATATTGTGCTTTATCTTTGTGACTAAAGCTATATTTTACACATCAGAGATTCAAGGAGAGCTTGTAGAAATATATAATTCATGAATTGACTCCTCATAGCTAAAATTACCTGTTTCAATAGTGTGATTATTGTAGGCCTAATCCCAGAAGACCAAGTGATGATATAGAAGGTGAAAGAAGATGAGAACCAATATTTTTGAGTACCCATTCTGTGCCAGGAGTTTCAAACATTATCAATCTCATATAATCTTTATAATAACCCTGTGAGAAGGATATTAGTATCCTACTTGCTACTTTACATAAGCAGAAGTGGGTACTTGAGAGACAAAGTAACTTAAAGTTTATACAGCTAACAAGAAGGGGAGTTTAAACTTAACTTTGATTCCAGAACCGGCATCTCCTCAACTCCATCAAGTTACTTGCATGACCACTGGCACTGTTTTCTACTTTTCCCATGGCCAATATTCCCAGTCCCTCTTGCTCATTTCCATTTTCTAAATGAAATACTGTTAGGTGGATCCTTCAGAAACCTCTTATATAAGATATTTTGTGAAATCTGTACTCAGTTAAGGATGTTAGATCTGGTTGGCAGATATTTTCTGTAGATGATGGTATGAGTTTTCACCATTCTCCAATTTTATTCTGGAGGGATTTTCTCTATTTTGATTCATTATTTTGATTTTAAACACCTAGACTTATTCAAGTGCTGGTTTGTCATTCTCCTGGTTCATCAAGTTCTTAAGTTATATCATATACTAGTTTAATTTTTTTTCAAGTCCTTAACGTAGTTTTCCAAATAATATAAAATATCAGGAGTAACATATTGACCATCTTTCTTTCATCCTCCATCCCAGAAAGAACACAATGCTTCAGCTCATATTTAGGATGATGTTGTAGGTGATAACTACTATTTTCTAATAAGAACAAAATAATGAACCAGGCGGCAATAAGGGAATGTCTCTTGCAACGACTATCTTCCTTGTCAAACTTGAACCCCCGACAGTCCACAGCATATTAACCAGTTCATTGAATAATTTCTGCGAGAGTTAAGCACTACCATACACCAAGTGTTTGTTCAAGCCACTGGGAAAAGGCAGAAAGAGATCAAGTGATTTCTAGTGACTGCTTCATAAATAATACAGTACCAAGATTGATATTTTAAGTTTTAGACTGCTTGAGTATTTGCAATTAATTTATAAAATTTTTAATGGTCTATTAAGGGAAAAAAGAATAACACTTTTTACTTTGAAGGGATTAATGTCTTTTCAGAAATATAAATGTTTGATATTTATTTTAGATTTGTTTTAATACCCTTCATAGGAGTTAGGTTATAAAGGAATTTTCCTAGGATCTAGAAATATAGCTAAGGTGAGTTCTAAATAACCATTGCAGTGTTTTGGTTTTCATGGGCCTGATTACCCACTAACCTACCAAGTCACCGTGATACCCTGATAATTTCTGTGATTTGAAAAATTATTTCTTTACTATAAATGCAAACCACTATGATTACTTTACAACTGAATTCCTTTGGAACATTGAGGCTAATTAATTTCACCATGCTTCTGAAGTCTGTCATCCTTGGATGCCATTCACGAAGTATCTATTTTCCCACATACTTGTAGCTTTGCACTGCCTTGTCATTTCTCTCCTCCTCGCCTATCCTCTCACTACTGATTTCTCTCCCAACTCTTTCCACTGTGACCTGTGGAACTCTGTTTCCTAGTAAACACATTTCCTTGAATCTTGCTTCTACATTTAACTCACAAAATCATTTCTAGATCCTTCTAGAATCAAGCCCACAAGAATCAGCCTAATAAATGGAGTCTTACCTTGACTTCTGCTCCTAGTGAATACTAAATACTGAATTTTAAGCTTTTTACAGCCTTATTAATAAACTAATTTCTCTAATTAAAAGTCTCCATGGGCTACACAATAATTTCCACTTTCTATGATGTGTACCATGCTTATTTATCTCCTCTTAAATTCTCCCATCCTACATGCACCATATAGTAAACTCATTTCAGAACAATTGCTCTTCAAAGAAGCTGCCCTTTTCTGCTACTGTGTGTGTGCTAACACTGCTTCCCTGCACTAGAATATAATATTCCACCTTTCCTTACTTTCGAAATCCTAACGTGAGATTCAGTGCAAATCGCACCTTCTTCAAGAAGCCTTCTTAGATATAACTAATTTGAACCACACATTCTTTCCATGGTACTTCGATGGTACTCTGTGCTCTTTTACACAGTCTGTCTTGTATTATATTTGATATGTGCCTGTATTTGTTTTCCACCTGGTTGCAAGATTTTTAGGAGGAGGGACTCTCCCTAAGTCATCTTTGAACCCTTGGGATGATAGTTCAGAGCTGGAATCACTGCAAGTGTCTTAGGCTAGGATATCTTTCCGGCAGAGAACAGAAAATCACTGAGAAGCACTCAACAAGAAGGTTATTGTGAAGACAACTGGTGAAATCACAGAGAAATCTAAGTACAGGCACCAGAGTACATACAAGACTCTTGGGAAATGGAACTGGGAAAACATTAGAAACTAAGAATTTTGTTTTCCTCTCTCTCTCTCTCTCCCCCTCAGGGAATGCATGGCCACTCTCATTTCTGTCTCATGTTCTCTCTAAATCTGATGGCACAATGCCCACACTGTTCTGGCGTGGACTGTACATGACTTGTATTTTTCAGCTTTCATCACTATCTAGCAATTTTCTCTGTAGTCTCTTAGTTCAAATTTCCAAGCGGGGATTCTTGTAGTTCCTATTTTTGGTCCAGGCCATAATTTATTGTGGGTTACTGGGCTGAGTAAGGACTGGCTACTTTTGAGCCAGGTTTGTTCCCTGTTTTAAACAACTGTGCGAAGAGAGAAAGGGGGCGGGAGCACATAAGATACAAAACATGACCATTAGTGTCATAGGGCCTATTGGAGGCGCTGATTCTTCCAAAGACTCTGGAAAATGCTTACACAGTAGGTCTTCTACAAATAGTCACTGAATTGATCTAAAACCTAATGTGAACAAAATCTTACCACAATAATTATTTTTTCTCCTCAAAGAGTATGCTTAGAATAAGATATTTCATTAAGTACTTATCCATTCAAAGTTAATTGCACTATTTAATCATTTTCTATTTATAAAATCAATTTGTTCATACACAGTTTTGTGATTGCATGCTAAATACATCTAGATTTGTGAATGATAGTTCTTTAAACTGGTGCATAATTCGATATTTTAAGCTCTAGATTTTAAAAATGTGATATTTTTTGTCTAGAATTTCTTTCTGAAGATCGCTGTTAGGTTGGAAAATCTGAACACAAAAGAAGATCTTTCTACTGGTTTCCATTATCTGGGTGTTGTTTACTTTATTACTTTGTACCTAGATTTAGAGAAGTACTATGGGATTCCCACACCCAGAGAGGCTTTGCTATCAGAGCAAGAGCAATAATAATAATGATACTTATATTTCCAAAGGCATGAAGGTTGAATGATGTTTGCTTAAAACATAGAAGTTTTTCAATAAATGGCATTATTTTCAAACACATAGTTGTCAGATCAGTTTCCCTAAACTACCACTTTCTTCATTTTGCTCTCTTGAAGCCCTCTTCCTGTTCTTATTTTCTAACTGATCTCTTGCTAAATTCTCCACTTAAGTTGTACCATCCTCTTTATTATGTCTTTTCAAGACATTCCTGTTCACTTCTGTGCCTTTGCTGTTTATTTTCTTCCCTGTTGGAATGCACTGCATTCTTCTTTTAACTTTGATAAATTCTACGTTGTTCAAGGGCCAGTTCAAATCCTACCATTTTCAGGAGAGATGGTCCAGTACAGTGGAGTGAGTCTAGATTCTGATGTCAGAACAGTGGGGTTTGAATTCTTACTGACGGGTTATGTGACCTTGAACAAGTTCTATAATCTCACCTTACTCATCTGTGAAATGAGGATGGGAAAAGTGTTATTATAAGATCTTTTACATGTATCCTAGTCCACAGGGATATTTCCCTTTCTGATATTTCCCCCTTAGTCTGTACATGTAATGGTATGATACCTTTGTGTTTTTCTTTTCTTGTCTTTAGGCTGGCCCTGTCTCTTATGAAAATTATGGCTCTATATTTTTAGAGAACAAATTAAGGTACAAATGTTCTGCATTTTTAGAAGACTAAATTTTAACAGTTGGAATTAGCAGCAACCAGGTGACTGTTGTTTAGTAGTTAGTTAGGACTGATTAAATTGCAGGATTTAGGGGATTGTTCCTATTCTGTGATCAAGTATCCTTCAGGTAGTCATGACCTCCCCAGAGAGGCATTATTCTGTTTCATCGCAAGTCCACCTTGGGTAACTGCCATGATATTCTCTTTGAGTTTGGTCGGAGGAAAACACCGGGAGAAAAGAGACCAAAAGGGGCCTTTGCTCCCTGTTGTAGCATGAATTATTTGCCTGGATAATTAGAGTCTAAGTGCTGTCATTATAGCGATTAAAGGCTGCTATAGCCTTGCTGAGGCTCCCTCCTGGTTTAGCTTCCAGCTGCCTCCGGGCATACTGAGACAAGCTGCTGAGCACAATGGTGCTGCAGGCTTCTAAGGGCTTCCAAGAGCGGATAGGATACAACTGCTTGATTTAAGTAATAGTAACAGAAACAAAGACTATGTAGGCTGCAGGGAGCACGCATTATTGTGGGTGTAAAATCTTGATCTTTATCACAGCATTGTTGTTCTGTTACAGTCAATGGGTCTTTCATAGAAACAAGGAAGTTTTTCCCCCTTTTTTCTCATAGGTGGCTAAGCAGAACATTAATTACTCTATATCCCGTTTCCTTTAAGAAAGTCTGGCTTCTCGTTTGTGTGTCCTAATAAAGTGTCTACTATCTGCTAGTGACTTCTTTTTGTGCAGCCAGGTGTCCCAGAGGTGTGACTAAACATGTACTCCATCACCTGCTTCTGGCCACCTTGCCACTCAGGCTACCATTTATGAAAGGCAGAAGGGCACCATGATTAAGGGTGTAGACCCAGCTCTCGGCTCCGCCACTTACTAGGTGTGGTCTTGAGCCTGCTATGTAACATCTCTGTACCTCAGCTTTCTGCTCTATAATCCTTCATAGGGTTCCTAAGAGAAATAAATGAGTTAATATTCAGAAAATTGCCTAACAGATAGCAAACACTCAGTAATTTCTGCTTTTAATATTCTTATTGCCATTGGGTACACATGGCACCAGGCTTTTAATCCATATAAGAACTCTCTGGGAAGTAGTTTCATCATAGTTAAATAGATATGGAAATTCTGGGTTAGCAACATTAAGACCCAGATGCACAGACATAGCTAGTATAGGTGGAGCCAGAATTCACATGCTGGTCTGACTCTGAAATCTGCTCTCTTAACCACTGTGCTCTGTTGCCTAGGGTCTGTTTACAAATATTCCTTAACTGTGTACTATATTTTAACATTTATTAGCACCATTTCTGACACTCTCCCAACTAAGATGTAAGTGATCCACATCTTCTATTCTTTCTTTTTTTTTTTAAGAATTTTATTTATTTATTTATTTTCTCCCCCAAGTCCCAGTAGATAGTTGTATGTCATAGCTGCACATCCTTCTAGTTGCTGTATGTGGGACTCGGCCTCAGCATGGCCAGAGAAGCAGTGCATCCGTGCGCACCCGGGATCCGAACCCCGGGCCGCCAGCAGTGGAGCGCGCGCACTCAATCCCTACGCCACGGGCCGGCCCTCTATTCTGTCTTTCATTGAATGCCTGTAGTAGCGCTCAGCTTAAAATCGGCATTTGCTAATTCCTTTCAGTGTACCTAAAGTATTGATTCCAGAGAAGTCACTTCACAATGTCACAGCATCCTTCACAGATTTCCACCTCTGTGTTCCCTGGAGATTACAGTCAATGAGGAAAAGGGGAAAAAACCGGCTCAGCAATGTGCCTGGGGCTTCCCTTGACCTCCTCTCGTCATGGCTCCTCTTCCGGGTGTTACTTGGAGCAACTTGGAGGAGCTTATTCCATGGTCTCTTCACTCATTTCTCTATCCAGCTTGTAATAGCAGGTAGACAGAAGGTAGACCAGAGTATGAAACTATTTATACTTAAGAGTTAGTTGAGTAAATATATAATCTACTTAGAGGTCAGTATGTCCAAATTTTGAACTCCAGAACATACGAAGACTGGAGGCACCACTGCCACTGTGCTTAGTGCCAGAGACCTAGTGTGTGTGCAGGCAACTCTGAACACCTTTCAAGCTGCGACAGAAGCTTCAGTATGTACACTGAGCTCTCGAGTAGTTGGATGGTCTTGATTGCTGCTGCATCTTTGGAATTATTACTGCATTTAACCCAGGGTAGGTCCACAGCACAGTGAAACCATTTGGAATGACAAGAAGGCAGTCACTTGAATGCTATATTTTTATTTTCCCATTGTGAAAGTTTATCTTTGTAACATATAGATGGTTTCCTAGATGACTTTTCAATGATACCCTCTTACCGGAACAAAAATTTTAAACTCTAATGAATTCAAAATTATCCAACAATGTATTGTAAACATTCAAGTGAGAAGGAAAAAAATTAGAAAAATCATTTCATAAAAATTATGACAAATGTTCTGGTCCAGAGAAAATATTTTGACTTTAATTATATGGTAACTAGGACATAAATCTTTTTCCTGGCTTTAATCCTTAAGCACATAGTTAAGAAAATAAAATTAGTTTCAGAGCCTTTGAATTTAAAATTTAATAGCCATGTTTTCCCTTCAGCCAAATTATAAAAAAATTTTGTATTAAATAACAGAATTTTTAAATGGCTGGTAAATGGGAATCTGGATTTAAAAAAAGAAAGAAAGACAAAGGTGGATTTTGCTTAAAAGATAAATTTCTGGGACATTACCATTTTGATTCAGCAGTTCTGGTGTAATGAGTACTCAAGGTGACTCTGATACAGGTAGTCTGGCCTGGCAATTAATCTTTGAGAAAACTAAATTGAGAGCAAGTTGGGCCGGCCCCGTGGCTTAGCGGTTGAGTGCGCGCGCTCCTCTGCTGGCGGCCGGGGTTCAGATCCCCGCGCGTGCACCGACGCGCCGCTTCTCCGGCCATGCTGAGGCCGCGTCCCATGTGCAGCGGCTGGAAGGATGTGCAGCTGTGACATGCAACTATCTACTGGGGCTTTGGGGGGAAAAATAAATAAATAAAATCTTTAAAATAAATAAATAAATAAATTGAGAGCATGTTATACATTTTAAAGCTACTCAATGAATATTTGCCTCATTTTGTGTTAAGTGATTACAGCGATACAGACCCTGACCTCAATTATTACAATGATCATGACAGATGGTAATAATGAGTTCTTCAACAAATGTTTATTGAGCACCTACTATTTCCCAGGGACTGTTCTAGATGTTGGGAATACAGCAGTGAAGAAAATGACAAGTCCTTGACCTCAAGAAATTTACATCCAGGATGGGAGGGACAGAAAATAAAGAAACAAATCAATATATAATACGTCAGAGGCTGACAAGTATTCCGAAGCAAAATAAAGCAGAGTAAAGCAAGTGGAGATGGGGCACTACTCTATAATGATGGAGGGGAGTTGGAAGGGAGGTGATGTTTGTTGAGTACACTATATTTGTCAGGGGTTTTGTTTATATTTTCTTGTGAATCCTCAGAACCCAGAAAGTGTATATTATCCTTATTTTATAAATACCAACACTAAGACCCATGAATCTTAAATGATTTGTTCAAGGCCTCAGAGATAGTAACTGTTCAAGCCAGAAGCAAACCCAGATCTTGTTGACTCCGCTCCTCCATGCTGCTCTTCTTGCCTTCTCCCCCACCTGGCTATCTAATGAGCGAACATTATTATTAGAACTTTTTAATATACAAAGTGTATTTCCATACACAATTGTTTAATTTTCATAATAATACTCGTGAAACAGTAGTAGTATTTGATTTTAAAGAGAAGAAAACTGAGACTCATAGAGTTTAAATGATTTCCCCAAATTTGAAAGTGGCATGCCCACAAGTCTTTGGTTCCAAAGCCTTTGCTCTTCCTACAAGCTAGAGGCCAAGCTGGAAGTGATATTACTTGGTGTTTAGGAGCATGACCTCTCGACTGAAAGATTAGCATTTGAATCCCAGTTCCCCCACTTAGTAATTATTTGACCTTGGGATTTTAAGCACTCAAAGCCTCAGTTTTCTCATCTGTGAAATGGGGGTAATAATAGTATTTAACTTAATATGAGGATTGAATGAGCCAACACTTCTAAAGCAATTAGAACAGTGCCTGGCACGCAGTCAGTGCTATATAAAAGTTAGCTGTTAATATAGTGTTGGGGAGATGAAAGTAACCTATAATTAAATCACATGTACTACCCTATAATTAAGTGTTAAATGATATGGTTTTGACAATAATTACAGCAGAAGTTCAGAGAATAGGTATGACCTGCACATGCACATGACCTTCTAGATTCCCAAATATGTCAGAGCTTTTCAAAGCCGTCTACAGAGTTGTCTCCTTTCTCCAGCTTTTCCTTTTAAGCTTTTTGATCAGTCTCTCGTTTGCCCCAACTGTAATCCACCACCCCAGGCAACTGTGATGTTAAACAATTTCCTCTGATGATTTTGACTAATACTCCTGGGGAAAGGGCTGTTCGCACAGGGCAGACTCTGAGTCAGGTCAAGAAAGCTTGTGAGTGGGATCATCCGGGGAACCACTAGATGGGTCAGATAATGCCCATTCTTTGGGAATGGGGCTCTGAAAGAACTCCAACTCATTTTGCCCCTTCCACTGGTTTCTAGACTGCTGTCCTTTTTTTTTTAACATGATTGTGTGCTATTGGTTTTTAAGGCTACTGCATAGCTGGGGAGAGGGAGAAGAGAATATGACAAGTTAAAATGCCACAAAACTTGTTCTTACTGATGGTCAACAAATTTTCTTTGAATAAACATTCCTTGGATTGCTGCAAATATTTAGTCAACTTTCAGAGTTCTGAAAAAGTTGATTCTGACAAATTTTTTCCGTGTTTTCATCGCTTTGATGGAGCAGATGATTTGGGGAAGTACTCCACCATTTTCAATTACTCACTGATAATATTTAATTAAATAACATAATTACAATAATGATTTGGGAGTAAACAGCAGACTTTAGGTAAACATGTGATACTACCGATGGGAACAGACATCCCCAGGTTTATTGTGAGAGAACTACGGACTCTGAGAATTCAGCACACTATGGGCAGATCAGTGTGCTTTAGGGAGGGACCGGATGGTTTTTGTTTTTGTGTGTGTGAGACACATCAATGGATGTGTCAAGAAAGCTTCTGTTGTGCATACTTAGAAAGAACTAAAATGAAATATATAAATAAATAAATAAATAAATAAATAAATAAATGAAATAAAAGTGAAAGACCTCCAACTTTGTTCTTCTTTTTCAAAATTGTCTTGGCTATTCTAGATTTCTATTCCCGTATAAATTAAGGATCTGCTTGCCAAATGCTACAAAAAAAGGGGGGCTGCTGGAATTTTCATAGGATTACATTGAATCTATAGATCAACGTGGGGAGAATTGCAATCTTAATGATAATGAGTCTTTCAATTCCCAAATGTGGAGTCTCTCATTTGTTTAGATCTTTATTTTCCCTCAGCAAAGTTCTGTAACTTTCTGTGTACAAGTATAGTACTTATTTTGTTAAATTTATTCCTAAACATTTTATTCTTTTTGATGCTATTGTGAATGGATTGTAGTCTTAATTTTACTGTTAGATTGTTCGCTGCTCATATATAGATCTCAATAGATCTCATCTATTTTGTTGCCTACCAAAAATATATATGTGATGGCCGAGTCCTGGCTCACTTAAAGTGATGCTTTAAATTCTTAAGGTGATTATAAACCTCTTGTGGATAAACTCATGTCTTATTCATCAGACCATACCTGGAACCCTTAGCGTAGGTCTTGCACATGATGGGAGCTTATCATATTGTTATTGGATACGTTTTGGAACATTATTTTTTCAGTTTAAAACAACTTGGTTACATTAGTCAGTTACCTTGAGGGACTCTTTATCTATATAAGTAATGTGATTTAAAAACTTACCATAGGCTCTTTTTTTTTTTTTTTAATTTTATTTATTTATTTCCCCCAAAGCCCCAGTAGATAGTTGTATGTCATAGTTGCACATCCTTCTAGTTGCTGTATGTGGGACTCGGCCTCAGCATGGCTGGAGAAGCAGTGCGTCGGTGCGCGCCCGGGCTCCGAGCCCGGGCTCCGAACCCGGGCCACCAGCAGCGGAGCGCACGCACTTAACCGCTAAGCCACGGGGCCGGCCCACCATAGGCTCTTAACAGGTTGGGAGTTAGGGGTTTTATTACTGGTGAGAACTGAAGTTTTACAAAATTACGTTATGTATTAGCATTGGGGATTTTGTGACAAGTGTCTTTGTTTTAATAGAATATACACTGTTGTCGGTTTTTTTACTTGATAGATGGTAATTGTTGTAGCATGAGTATACTTGCTCATTTTAAATGTTTCAGGAAATCTCTTCTAGGTTATGAACTTAGAAGCCTTGCCAAATGATAATCTGATGTGCCAGTTCGTCGGCACATCTAGATAGTGGTTCCTGAGTATCTGCTACTATCTTCACTTCTACCTCTGTAATATTGAGTTTGAGGGGCTGTTTCTTAAATTTCACGGCAGAGTAAACCTTGGACTGTCATGCTGGATGGCCTTGTCCAGATGTTTACCTCTGTATGCAAGAAAGCTTTTCCTCATAAAGTGGAGGTTAGTAACATCTGTAGGATGCACAGGGACACTTTTTTCTATGGGTCGATAGTGGATGTTGTGGCAGGATTACCATTTGCAGACTACCAAGCAGGCAGGACAGAGCCCATGTCAGAATGCCAGTACGAGTCTCCATCTGTAGTACTCATATCCTGTCTGATTGATTGCTTGTCCTGGAGTTTTTATTTTTTAATAAGGTATTATATTATTAATATTTGCATTAAAATAAGTTAGGATGGGTTTGCATACCCCACTTTGTACTTGCAGCTTCTACCAAGGTCTTATGCAATACTTGAGCAGTGACCCGAGTACTCACTAATATGTATTATGGTTAAATCGGAAAGATAACCAGCAATAACCTGACCCTTTTTTGGATGCAATATATCTGACACCTCCCATTTGAGGACCGCAAGCAGAGCCCATGTTGATAAAACAGATTGCATGAGGACATGACATGGGAACAGATCATTCCTTCTGGTTTCAGGTAGGGATGCGAGGTAGCTTCTTGAGGTCCCAGCCAATTGTGCTACGGCCCATGCTATGGCTTGTGAAATTCATGAAGTCATTGCCAGTCATTGGAGTCAGAGGGAAATGGGGATTTTACATTAGGTGGGTATGAAAAAAATGTGTGGAGAACAGAGGCTGAGCTGTCCTGCTCTAGAGGGTATTGAGAGAGAACTGATTACCCTCCCTACAGTGGTATTGCCATTTATTGTTAAATTGTAACTCTAAACCTATTTATACGTTTTAGTAACTGGTAATGCTTTTTAATTTTTAATAGCTCTCAAAAATCAAAAGTGCATTACAAATGACAAATTAGTGAATTTCAGATTCTCAGGGGTAACTCATCAGAATGTTTATGGACATTTACTAACCCACAACGTTGGGCGGGCACATGCAGAGCAACATAACTGACAACATGAAAACCTGAAGGCATAAGACTAAAGCATCTACTTCAAATACTAATAGTTCCTTTAAGAACGTTACACCTGAAGACCACAATTTAACATGTGAGTCTGCAGAATGTGAGTTTTTGTATTTCGCTCTGGGAAATGATTTATAATCAATGTAATCATTTGTGTCAAATGATTACTCTTCTAAATTAGCTCTGCTCCTTTTTGATTTGGTTTATTGTACACCTAAGAAACAATACTATTTATGTGTCAGTTACACTAGTAGAACTTTGCAATCAGTTAAATAATGTCAGTTGTATATCCTGCCATCAGATACTTCAAATAGAAAATTATTTGTTGATTTCCATAATGGTTTGGTATTTTCGTCCAATTAATAGAAGTTAAAGTAAAACGTTGGGAGTTTACTCTGTTAAAGCTGAAACAACTGACATTATTATGACAACTGTTATAAATTCAGTTTAAAAATTCACCGTTGGTAAAATCGTTTGTTTTTCATGTAATATGCTTATGTATTTTGGTGGAACACAAGGGCATGGCAAAAACAACGTTCTCATTGAATTAAAATTGACTCTAGGATTGCTTGTGGTGCAATAGTCTATACAATAGAAGCTGAAATTCTACAAATTGTGTAATTTGTAGTTACACAAATTTACAAATGTCTTAATATATATACAGGGAACTACAAATTTTTTGTGATGTAGCTAAATTTGAATTTTAAGAAAGTACTGTAACATGGTGGTATGTATTTTTTCTTTTAGCTTCCATTATCAAATGAATTTGAGGAATGTTTAAACCTTTGGATAAGTTCTTTGTAACTCAACTTAAGTTTAACTGTAATGATATAGAAATTTTATCTAAACGAGTCCTAAAGTTTTATTGTACTTTTGTTAAAATAAGTTGAAAATTTTAATCACTGTAGTTAATGAACATAGTTCCCAAAATGTGAGCATTTGAAACTTTAAGCAAATTACAATTATTGCAAAACTTTGTGACATAGAACTTTTTCCAGTGACGGAACCGAACAAATTATCTTGTGATTTCAATTGGAGTATAAGATTTAAATTTGAAATTCTGTAATTGCGTATTGAAATATCTTGACTTGTGAGGAGAATCTTTTGATGGAGCTTCTATTTTTAATTAGATAAATTTATAGTCTATGCCAGAATGGAATGAAACTGAAAAGAACTATGATTTTGCAGCATCCAAGTCTGGCAAAGCATTAAAAATAATCTTAAAAGAGATGATTTATTTGAAAAGATTTTTCTTGTAAAAATATTTGTTAAAGAAAAGCACTTTGAATGGGAGCAAAAAAGGCAGTACCTGTGAAAATATTTGGGTTGAAATACTGACACACTTGAGTACAAAATTATCATTGATAATACTCCCTATTTAGCAGAAATTGCTGAGTTTACCAAGTATCTCAGCACCTATAGAGAGAGTTCTTATTTTAATATGGTCTACAAGAAGTACCAATTGAAGATGTCAATAATTTCAAAAAGAAAATTGCAGGCAGTTTTATGAAAACCATGAAAAAGGAATAAGATTATATAGAAAAATAAATTCTTCAGAAAAATACTTGGACATAGTATTAGAGAAAAATATTATTTAAAAAAATGATTAAGATGAGAATAGTTTTTCTACTTTTGTTATTTGTTAATGTTCAGATATTCAATATGGGTTTTTAAAATTTTGTTTGATGTACTGGAGGTGTGTTATTTTTGGTTTTTTAGAAACGTTTTGTTTTCAAAGATAGTACTTGGGTAGTGCTATTTAAAGTATTAAATAGTCCAACGATATATTTCAAAGAATTTGTTGGTTAATAATATTTCAAAAAGTCATGTAATTTTAATTATTTTTAATGCCCTATTTCTCTCAAAAGAGTTCCAGCTGGGATGATTAATTATATGGCCACCCTGCATATAATGGAGATGATAGCAAGAACCACATCTTCGGTTTCATCTTGGACCACCTGTACTCAGCACCCAAGTGGCTTCTGCGTTTTGCTTAGTTTTCATTTTTTCTGCCCTATCTCCACCTTTGACTTTCGAGTCTCAGTAGTTCTAATTACTGCTATATCTCTTGACTCAGTGTCTAGGCAGAAATAGTTATATGACTTCTTTGTTTTGATCTTGGACACTTTTCTTGACAATTCTTCCCTCAGAAATCCCATTTAAGAACGTTTAAGAATCTTTTCTGCCTGTTCTTCTGTTCCAGCCCTTTTGAGTTCTGTATTGGGCAGTGATGTTGATTGCCAATCTTTAGTTTTTATCATCGTCACTTTTTAAATTTGTTTATGTTTTATTTTTCCCTCCAATATTTCAAAGACTCCTCCCTTGGTGGCAAGATTTAATTCACTTATATTTTACCCTGAATTATCTAAAACAGGTAACCTGACATTCAGATCAGTGCCTACTAATAGGCCTACTTATTTACATTTTAATTTGTTAACTGTTTTAAATCACGAAACTTCTATCTATTATTTTTTTGACCATCCAAATTCTAGGACAAACTCTTTATATAGGCAACTATTTGTTGGATTCAGCAAGGCCATAACTGTATCAGGAAATTTAATTAACTTGAGTTTGTCATCCTTCTGTTATGCCAGGGAGGTTTCTGTTAGAATATTCTACTAAAAATATTACCAGCTGCAATTATGATAAGATTCACCCATAGAAATTAATTTTTGATTATCTCACAATTAAAAACCTTATCTGTAACAATTATACTATGCAGGCTGATAATATTCAGCCACTAGTTTTGTGAAAAAACAAAAAATAGTTATAATGATCAAAAAATTTACAGTATGTTCTTAGTATTACTTTAATCCTTATAAATATGACACGAATACCTCCTATAAAGGCTAATAGCTGTTCTGTAATCCATATAATGTAAAATACTGCTGATGACACTGCATCACAGGAAATAACTAATACTTTTTCACTCAACAAAGTGATCAAGGAAAATTTATTGTTTTTAATTGAAGTATAGTTGACATACAATATTGTATTAGTTTCAAGTGTACCATATAGTGATTTGACATTTCTTTACATTACAAATGAGCACTCTAATAAGACTAGTAACTATCTGTCATCATACAAAGTTATTATAATATTGTTGACTATATTCCTTATGCTGTACATTACATCCCCGTGACTTAATTATTATATGACAGGAAGGGGATACCTTTTATCCCCTTCACCTATTTCACTCTTCCCCCCAGTATCTCCCTTCTGGCAACCACTCATTTGTTCTCTGTATCTATGTGTCTGTTTCTGTTTTGTTTTGTTTGTTCATTTGTTATGTTTTATTAGATTCCACATATAAGTGAAATCATAAGGTATTCTTTTTTCTCTGTCTGGCTTATTTTACTTAGCATAATACCCTTTAGATCCATTCACCTCATCACAAATGGCAAGACTTCATTCTTTTTTTTTTTGGTGAGCAAGATTGTTCCTGAGCCAATATCTGTTGCCAATCTCCCTCCTTTTGCTTGAGGAAGATTGTCGCTGAACTAACATCTGTGCCAATCTTCCTCTGCCTGTATTTTGTATATGGCATGCCACCACAGAATGGCTTGATAAGTGGTGTGTAAGTCCACACCAGGGATCCAAACCCGTGAACCCTGGGCCGCTGAAGCGGAGCATACGAACTTAACCCCTATGCCACCAGGCTGGCCCCAAGATTTCGTTCTTTTCTACGGCTGAATAATGTTCCATTGTATATATATACCACATCTTCTTTATCCATTCATCCATCAATGGACGTTTAGGTTGTTTCCATATTTTGGCTATTGTAAATAATGCTGCAATGAACATAGGGGTGCATATATCTTTTCGAGTTAGTGTTTTCATTTTTTTTGGATAAATACCCAGAAGTGGAATTCCTGGATCATATGGTAGTTCTAATTTTAATTTTTTGAGGAACCCTCATACTGTTTTCCATTGTGGTTGCACCAATTTACATTCCTACCAATGGTCCATGAGGGTTCCCTTTTCTCCACAACCTCGCCAACATTTGTTATTTGTTGTCTTTTTGATAATAGCCATTATGATAGGAGTGAGGTGATATCTTATTGCGGTTTTGATTTGTATTTTCATGATGATTAGTAATGTTGAGCACCTTTCACATACCTGTTAGCCATTTGTATGTTTTCTTTGGAAAAATGTCTATTCAGGTCTTCTGCCCATTTTTCTTTAGATTATTTATTTTTTTTGCTATGGAGTTAAGTTCTTTATGTAGTTTGGATGTTAACTCTTTATTGGATATATCATTTGCAGATATATTCTCCCATTTGGTAGGTTGCCTTTTCATTTTGTTGATGGTTTCCTTCACTGTGCAAAAGCTTTTTAGTTTGATGACGTCCTGTTTGTTTAATTTTGCTTTTGTTACCCTTGCCTGGTGAGACATATCCAAATAAATATTGCTAAGACCAATGTCAAAGAGTTTACTGCCTATGTTTTCTTGTAGGAGTTTTATGTTTTCGGGTCTTAGATTTAAATCTTCAATCCATTTTGAGTTTATTTTTGTACGTGGTATAAAAAAGTGGTCCAATTTCATTCTTTTGCATATATCTGGCCAGTTTTCCCAACACTATTTATTGAGGAGACTGTCCTTTCCCCATTGTATATTCTTTCCTTTTTTGTCATAGATTAATTGACCATATTGATGTGGGTTTATTTCTGGGCTCTCTATTCTGTTCCATTGATTTATGTGTCTGTTTTTGTGCCAGTACCATACTGTTTTGATTACTATAGCTTTGTAGTACAGTTTGAAATCAGGAAGCATGATACCTCCAGCTTTGTTATTTTTTCTCAAGATTGTTTTGTCTATTTGGGGCAATCCTGAGAAAAAAGAACAAAGCTGGAGGCATCACAATCCCTGACTTCAAAATATGTTACAAAGCTATAGTAATCAAAACAGCATGGTACTGGTACAAAAACAGACACACAGATCAATGGAACAGAATTGAAAGCCCAGAAATAAAACCACACATCTAGGGACAGCTAATCTTCGACAAAGGAGCTAAGAGCATACAATGGAGAAAGGAAAGTCTCTTCAATAAATGGTGCTGGGAAAACTGGACAGCCACATGCAAAAGGATGAAAGTAGACCATCTTCTTTTGCCATACACAAAAATTAACTCAAAATGGATCAAAGACCTGAAGGTGAGACCTGAAACTATAAAACTCCTGGAAGAAAGTATAGGCAGTACACTATTTGACATAGGTCATAAAGGGATCTTTTCAAATTCCATGTCTACTCGGACAAGGGAAATAAAAGAAAAAATAAACAAGTGGGACTTCATCAGATTAAAGAGCTTCTACAAGGCAATTGAAACCAGGATCAAAATGAATAGATATCCCATCAACTGGGAGAAAATATTTGCAAACTGTATATCTGACAAGGAGTTAATCTCCGTAATATATAAAGAACTCACACAACTGAACAACAAACAAACAAACAACTCAATCAAAAAATGGGCAGAGGATATGAACAGATACTTTCCCAAGGGAGATATACAGATGGCCAATAGGAACTTGAAAAGATGTTCAACATCACTAATTATCAGGGAAATGCAAATCAAAACTACAGTAAGATATCACCTTACACCTGTTAGAATTGCTATACTCATGAAGACAAAGCACAACAAATGTTGGAGAGGATGTGGAGAAACAGGAACCCTCACACACAGCTGGTGGGAATGCAAACTGGTGCAGCCTCTGTGGAAAACGGTATGGAGATTCCTCAAAGAATTAAAAATAGAAATACCCCATGATCCAGCTATCCCATTACTGGGAATCTATCCAACAAACCTGAAATCAACAATCCAAAGAGGCTTATGCACCCCTATGTTCATTGCAGCATTATTCACTATAGCCAAGAAGTGGAAGCAACCCAAATGTCCCTCGACTGATGATTGGATAAAGAGGATGTGGTATATATATACAATGGAATACTACTCAGACATAAAAAAGGACAAAATTGTCTCATTTGCAACAACATGAATGGACCTGGAGCATATTATGTTAAGAGAAATGAGCCAGACAGAGATAGACAAACACCCATGACTTCACATGGAAGATAAACTAACACACAGACAGAGAAAACTGTTGGGTGGTTACCAGGGGAAAGGGGGCTGGGGCGGTGCACAAGGGGTGAAAGGAGGCATTTATATGGTGACTGACAAACAATAATGTACAACTAAAATTTCACAATGTTATAAACTATTAAGACATTAATAATAATAATAAAAAAGATTGCTTTGTCTATTTGAGGTCTCTTGTGGGTCCATACAAATTTTAGCATTATTTGTTCTAGTTCTGTGAAAAATGCCATTGGTATTTTAATAGAGATTGCCTTGAATTGGTAGGTTGCTTTGTGTAGTATGGACATTTTAACAATATTAATTATTTCAATCCATTAGCATAGTATATCTTTCTATTTATTTGTACTGTCTTCAATTTCTTTCCTCAATGTCTTATAGTTTTCAGTATACAGGTCTTTCACCTCCTTGGTTAAATTTATTCTTAGGTATTTTATTCTTTTAGATATAATTGTAAATACAATTATAAGTGTAAATTGTAAATTATAAATGTTTTCCTTATTTCTCTTTCTGATAGTTCGTTGTTAGTGTATAGAAACACAATGGATTTCTGTATGTTTATTTTATATCCTGCAACTTTACTGAATTCATTTATTCGTTCTAATAGTGGAGTTTTTAGGGTTTTCTATACATAGTATCACGTCATCTGCAAATAGTGGCAGTGTTACTTCCTCTTTTCCAATTTGTATGCCTTTTATTTCTTTTTCTTGTCTGATTGCTGTAGCTAGAAGTTCCAACACTATATTGAGTAAGAGTGGCAAGAGTGGGCATCCTTGTCTTGTTCCTGATCTTAGTGGAAAAGCTTTTAGCTTTTCACCATTGAGTAGGATGTTAGCTGTGGGTTTGTCATATATGGCTTTTATTATGTTGAGGTATGTTCCTTCTATACCCACTTTGCTGAGGCTTTTTATCATAAATGGATGTTGAATTTTGTCAAATGATTTTTATGCATCTACTGAGATGATCATATGATTTTTATCCTTTGTTTTGTTAACGTGGTGTACTGTGTTGATTGATTTGTGAATATTGAACCATCCTTGCATCCCTGGAATAAATCTCACTTGATCATGGTGTATAATCCTTTTGATGTGTTGTCGAATTGGTTTGCTAATACTTTGTTGAGGATTTTTGCATCTATGATCCTCAGGGATATTGGATTATAATTTTCTTTTTTTTGTGATGTCTTTGTCTGGTTTTGGTATCAGGGTAATGCTGGCCTCCTAGAATGAGTTTGGGAGTGATCTTTCCTTTTTAATTTTTTGGAATAGTTTGAGAATTTAAATGTTTGGTAGAATTGACCTGTGAAGGTATCTAGTCCTGGACTTTTGTTTGTTGGGAGTTTTTTGAGTACTGATTCAATTTTACTACTAGTAATCGGTCTGTTCAGATTTTCTATTTCTTCCTGATTCAGTCTGGGAAGATTATATGATTCTAGGAATTTATCCATTTCTTCTATGTTGTCCAATTTTTTGGCGTATAATTGTTCATAATAATCTCTTATGATCTTTTGTATTTCTATGGTGTCAGTTATAATTTCTTTTTCATTTCTGATTTTATTCATCTGAGCCCTCTTTCTTTTTTTCTTGATGAGTCTGGCTAAAGTTTTATCAATTTTGTTTATGTTTTCAAAGAATCAGCTTTTAGTTTCATTGATCTTTTCTATTGTTCTTTTAGTCTCAATATCATTGATTTTGGTTCTGATTTTTATTATTTTCTTCCTTCTACTAACATTGGGCTTTGTTTGTTCTTCTTTTTCTAGTTCCTATAGGTGTAAAGTTATATTATTTATTTGCGATTTTCCTTGCTTCTTGAGATAGGCCTGTATCACTACAAACTTCCCTCTTAGAACTGCTTTTGCTGCTTCACATAGATTATGTACTGTTATGTTTTTGTTTTCAATTGTCTTAAGGTATTTTTTGATTTCCTCTTTGATTTTTCCGTTGATCTATTGGTTGTTTAGTAGCATGTTATTTAGCCTCCATGAGTTTGTGTTTTTTCTAGTTTTTTTTTTTTGATGAAGAAGACTGGCCCTGAGCTAACATCTGTGCCAATCTTCCTCTATTTTATATATGGGATGCTGCCACAGCATGGCTTGATGAATGGTGTAGGTCCATGCCCAGGATCCAAACCCGTGAACCCAGGTGGCCAAAACAGAGAATGCCAAACTAAACACTGCTCCACCAGGCCAGCCACTCCAGTTTTCTTCTTGTAATCAATTTCTAGTTTTATACTGTTGTGGTCGGAAAAGATGCTTGATATGATTTCAATCTTCTTAAATTTATTGAGACTTGTTTTGTGGTCTAACATGTGATCTATCCTGGAGAATGTTCCCTGTGCTTTCAAAAAGAATGTGTATTCTGTTGTTTTTGGAATGTTCCGTATGTATCTATTAAGTCCATCTGGTCTAGTGTGTCATTTAAGGCCTAAGTTTCCTTATTGATTTTCTGTCTGTATGATCTATCCATTGATTTAAGTGGGGTGTTAAAGTCCCCTCCTATTATTGTGTTATGTCAATTTCTCCTTTTATGTCTATTAATATTTGCTTTATGTATTTAGTTGCTTCTATGTTGGATGCACAGATATTTGCAAGTGTTATAGCCTCTTGTTGGATTGTCCGCTTTATCATTGTGTAATGCCCTTTTTTGTCTCTTGTTACAGTTTTTGTTTTAAAGACTATTTTGTCTAAGTATTTCTATCCCAGCTTTCTTTTGTTTCCATTTGCATGAAATATCTTTTCCTACCTCTTCACTTTCATTTTGTGAGTGTCTTTACATCTGAAGTGTGTCTCTTGTAGGCAGAATATATATATACGTCTTGTCTTTTTATCTGTTCAGCCACCCTAAGTCTTTTGATTGGAGCATTTAATCATTTACATTTAAAGTAATTATTGATAGATATGTACTCATTCCCATTTTGTTATTCGTTTCTGGATGTTTTTGTATTTCGCCTGTTCCTTTCTTCTTCTCTTGTTCTCTTCCCTTGTGGTTTGATGACTTTCTTTAGTGGCATGTTTGGGTTCCTTTCTCTTTATTTTTTGTGTATTTATCATAGGTTTTTGGTTTTTGATTACCATGAGGTTCATATAACAACTATATATATATAGTACTAGTCTATATTAAGTTGATGGTTTATTAAGTTCAAATGCATTCTAAAAGCAAGTATATTTTTACTTCCCCCAATGTTTTATGTTTTTGATCTCATATTTTACCTCTTTTAATTTTGTGTATCCCTTAACCTCTTATTGTAGTTATAGATGATTTTAGTACTTTTGTCTTTTAACCTTCATACTAGTTTTATAAGTGGTTGATCCACTACCTTTACTATATATTTGCCTTTACCAGTCATTTTTTTCTTGATAATTTTCTTATTTCCATTTGTGACCTTTTCTTTTCCTCTTAAAGAAGTCCCTTTAACATTCCTTGTAAGGCTGATTTAGTGGTGATGAACTCCTTTAGTTTTTGCTTGTCTGCAAAACTCTTTATTTCTTCTTCCATTCTGAATGATAACCTTGCTGGGTAGCGTATTCTTGGTTGTAGGTTTTTTTCTTTCAGCACTTTGAATATATCATGCCACTCCCTTCTAGCTTATAGAGTTTCTGCTGACAAGTCAGCTGATAGTCTTTTGGGAGTTCCCTTTTATATAACTTGCTGCTTTTCTCTTGCTGCTTTTAAGATTCTCTCTTGATCTTTAATTCTTGACATTTTAATTATAACGTGTCTCAGCATGGGCCTCTTTGGGTTCATCTTGTTTGGGGCTTTCTGTGCTTCCTGGACATGGATGTCTGTTTCCTTCCCCAGGTGAGGGGAGCTTTCAGCTATTATTCTCCATATAAATTCTCTACCTCTTTCTCTCTCTTCTCCTTCTGGGATCCCATACTGCAAATGTTAGTATGCTTGATGGTGTCCCAGAAGTCCTTTAAACTGTCCTTACTTTTTAAAATTCTTTTTTCTGTTCAGCTTGGGTAATTTTCTCTACTCTGTCATCCAGATCACTGATCTATTCTGTATCATCTGATCTGCTGTTATTCTTTCCAGTGGATTTTAAAATTTCAGTTATTGGACTCTTCAGCTCTCATTGGTTCCTTTTTATATCTTCTGACTCTTTGTTGAAGTTCTCATTGTGTTCATCTGTTCTTCCCCTGAGTTCAGGGAGCATTCTTATGACCATTACTTTGTGCTCTTTATCAGGTAGATTTCTTATCTTTGTTTTGTTTAGTTCGTTTTCTGAAGATTTGTCTTGTTCTTTTATTGCCTAATTTTGTTTAATTCTCTATGTTTATTTCTATGTATTAGGTAGGTCAGGGATGTCTCCTGACCTTGGAAAAATGACCTTATGTAGGAGATGTGCTGTGGGGCCCAGCAGTGCCCTCTCCTCTGGTCGCCAGAGCCAGATGCCCCATGGTGGTCCCCTGTGTGGGCTGAGTGTGCCCTTCTGTTGTGGTGGGGCTGTGATTGCTGCAGGCACATTAGTAGGTGGGGATGGCCCCTGGGCCAGCTGGCTGTGAGGTTTGGTGCCATGCAACCATTGTGGGCATGCTGGTGGGCAGGGCAAACCCCTTGCATGGCTGGCTGTGAGGCCTGGCAGTGCATGACTGGTGCAGGCATGCTGGTGGGCAGGGCAGGCCCCCAGTATGACTGGCTATGAGGCCCAGAGGTCAAGGAAAAATTTTGCACTACTTGGGTCAATTATACATTTTCTGTGGTAACCTAAGATACCCAAGAATTATACTGACATAACTTACCAAAATTTCAGGCTGTGTACATGTGATTTGGTATATTTATACCATGGTAATATCACCTCACACTGTGGGCCTTGGAGAAAGGAAGGAGGATGCCATTTGGGAAAGGATTATATACCACTTTGGGTTGTGATATTTCTATATTGCTAGTATCTAAGATGGATTATTCTTCTCTCATCTAGCTGTCTGTTGATATGCAAACCCACCAGGAGAGGTTGGAGATCCTGGTTTCCACTGCTTTGAGCACAGCTTTCTCCTTTGGCTTGAGGTCCTTGAATGCTGCATTTGAAACTCCTTATAATTGCAATAATAGCAAACAACACTGTGTAGACTGTGTGTGCTATACAAATTCAATAAAAAAGTTTAGACTTGCTTGTCTAAAGATGTTAGATAATAGAATCATTTTAGATATTTTACTCATTGAAGAACGTAACATTTGTGTACTAGCTAATAACTCCTATTGCATTGGGATCCTTCTGTAAACTTCAGTAATAAGCCAGTTGGATGTCCAGGATGGGAAAAACCAACCCATTGGATATTGCACTTTTTTCGGGCTTGTCCAAACAGACATTTGTTTAAGGGATGCTTTACAAACATTTGTTATGTTCTTTCTAATTGTTGCTACTTTCAAGTGTATAGTTAATAGGGCCTTAACTGCTTTTGAACAGCCATCATCCTGCAGTTTCATGTATCAGATAATTCTACATCAAAAGAACTTGAATCACTTGAACAAATAAAATGGAATCTTGTGAGAATGACATTTGAAGCAATACGGTGGCATAGACTCTAAAATCTGATGATTTGCTTATGCTTTCTGTGCTCGTTTTGTTTTCCTCAGGCTGAAGAGGGACTGGAAGAAGTACAGCAGCTCTTTCTAGGAGATTTGAAGGCTGAATGTTGGGCGTCATCACAGTTGATTCCAATCGACTAAAGCTGATAAATGATCCTGAACTTTGAGTGTCCCCGCTACACCAGACCCTTATTAGACCCAAATGAAGATTCTTTCCTGGTGAATGAACAATACGACTTTTTTCTCCTCTGACTAAAGATTTCATTTTATTTAAAAAATATTAATATGTCATAAAATTCTCTCTCTCTGTGTGTGTTTATGTATCTAGTCCTGTGAGTTTTAACTCTTGTATAGATTTGTGTAGTCATCACCATAATCAGGACATAGAATAACTCCATCACATCCCCAAATTTCCTCCTGCTGCCCTTTTGTAGTCAAATACTACCCCCCACCCAACTCTTGGTGACCACTGATCTGTTCTCTGTTTCTATATTTTTGCTTTTTCTAGGGTATTATATGTATGGAATCATAGAATATGGAGCCTTGAAGCTAGCTTCTTTCACTCAGCATAATCCTTGAGATTCATTCATGTTGTTGCACTTGTCATAATTCATTTCTTTAACTGATGAACCGTGGTCCATTGTATGAGTATATTACAGTTTGTTATTCACTCACCTCTTGAAGGATATTTGTTTTTTCCCTCCAGTTTTTGGAGATTATGAGTAAAGCTGCTATAAATATTTATGTACAGATTTTTGTATGAATGAATTTTCATTTCTCTAGGATAAATACCTAGGATTGAGATTGTTAGGTCACATGACAGACATAAGTTTAACTTTTTAAGAAACTGCCAAACTGTTTTCCAAAACGTCTGTACATTTTGCATTCCCACCAACAATGTAAAAGAGTTCCAGTTTCTCTGCATCCCTGCCAGCATTTGGTATTTTTAATTTTTTGAATTTCAGTCACTTTAATAGATCTAAACTCATTATGGTTTTAATTTGCATTTCCCCAAAGACTAATGACATTGAGCGTGTCATCATGTACTTATTTGCCATCTGTATATCTTCTTTGGTGAAATTTTGGTTCAAACATTTTGCCTTATTTTTAAAAATTGGATTGTCATGATTGAGTTTTGAGAATTTTAAAAAATAAATAAATTCTGGATACAAGGCCTTTGGGAGAATTGGAATTTGTCCCAACAAACTATACACAGACAATATATATTTATTTGTTTTTATCCAGAGGGCTAAATTTTCAATACTGTGCTAGAATAAACATCATGAATTCCTCTTTTTTAGCAAATAAATCTCTGACTTTTTCCCTTCAGTCAACTATTCAGTGAATATCTTCACTGGCCTACATTCCCTTGCCTGGCAAGTCAATAGATTTGGATTTAACAGCCCAACCAGGCTGTCCTGGACATGTTACTTCACTTTACAGAGTCTCGGTTTACCTTACTGTAAAACAAAGATGTGTCTTAGAATTTTTGTGAAGATTAAATAAGGTATTGCGTATAAGTATTCAGTTAGAGCCTGGCGCATATTGGAAGTTCAATAAATAGCTCTTTCTGCCGTATCAATATATTAGTTTTGGCTGCTTTCATATACTTTAAGCATATAATTTAATCTTACAAGGTAATAAATGCATAGGGAACAAAGTTTAGACAAGTAGTCTGACAGAAAAGTAGGATTTTCCTGATTTCTAGTATTTTCTGCCAGATTTTGTGGTTCTGTGATTGGCTGTTCAGGAAGTAGGGAAATTGGCCTGCCAATCTTATTATGGACAATTGCATAATTTACTTTCATAGTAAACTCAATTAGAGCTACAGCCATAGATGGGAAAAAGCCAAAAAAAGTGATTAGAGCATTAGCAGTCCAATAATTGTATAAGAAAGAGCAAGCAAGTGCTTCCACAATCGTGGAAGAAATGTAATGTGCTTAGTTAAATACTTACTTGGTATTAATCAAAGACTATTTTTCTGACAGTAAATTGTTAGTTGTGATTTTATTCATCCAGTGTAACTAGATTCTCTTAGATTTTCCTAATGTAAGTGTAAAGACTTTAAGGAATGGGTTTAAAAGTTATTATTTTAAAAGTTATTACTTTAAAAGTATCTGAGCATATCATTTAACTTTGGAAGATAATGCAAAGAGGGGTAAACTTTAGAAAAATAGTTAATCCATACAAAGGAAAATTCACCTACTGGATCAATTCCAAGATGCACTCTTAGTAGGGCCATTTGAGAGAGAGAGAGAGAAACAGTTAGTTAATTGTTGTTAGGCTACGTCAGTGGTTTGCTGCACATTGGGCTCACCCCTAGGGAAGGATCTTTAAAAGATATTGGATATTGATGCTTGGCTTCCACCCCCAGACATTCTGATTTAATTGGTATGGGGTTTGATCTGGGTTTGGAAATTTAAAAACTATCCCAGGTGATTCTAATGTGCAACAAAACTTGAGAACTGGATTAGATATAAACGAAAAAAAAAAAAGCCTGATTAAAGGTCACTCTTGACTGGCAGCTGCATGGCAAGGAAATAGCGTCCCATAACAAGACTTTAAATTAAACTTCATCAGAAATTTGCTTAAGCATTCTGCCAGAAATGTTAATTTCTTCCCTGAAGGAAGAAAAGGTTGGCTTCTACTCCACGTTTGAGACACTAGGAATCAAGAAACTCGATTCTTGACCTGTCTCTGGCTCTCACTGCCTCCCACACTAGCTGCGTTACATATGGAACTTGTTAACTTCGCTAGCCCTCAGGTTACTTATCAGTAAATGATGGTACAGGACTACATACATTTTATAATATTTCTTAGCTCTAAATTTCTGTAATTTTATAAAGTAACACAAATAATAATGAACTATTAAATGAATAAGATAAAAAGTGGAAAAAACATAAAATAGTAAATTTTATTAAACATATACCTTTAATATATGTAACCTGAATAAGCTGAGCCATCTTGGCACTGGTAGCAGCATGGAGTTGTATTTAAAACACACACACACACACACACACACACACTGAGAGAGAACTCCAACTCCAGAACTCTTGAAGACTGAGAGAAGACTAATGATGGAATTGTCTTTCTCACTACACATAAAAATGTCCTAAGAATATTCTTTAACCATTTCTTCTCCATATTACAAAATAGCTATTTCCACTAATGGAAACTAGCCGTTCCCATTTCCTTTTCTAGGTCTTTACCCCAAACACCAACCTGCTCTTAGAACTCCTCTTCAGCTATCAGGAACTTTTCTTCTAAGATTGGCTCAGTAAGGCTTTGTCTGTCAAATTTTCTTGTACTAAATCTGGGTTCCGGAGAACTTGGAACTATTTTTAAGGAAGAAGTCCCAGCAGTGAATCAAAATTTCATTCCCTCCTCGTCCATGAGGGTATGTTTATGCGGAGAAGGAAATGAGAGTGTTCATTGAAAACTCCTGGCTGCAGTGGGCCACCAGATAGTCCTCCATGCTACAACCAAGACACATGCATCTGTTTCTACCCTTCCCAAGTTCTGCGCGGTCCTGGGCCGTTACAGATTTTATCCCACAATGTAAAGCATCCTAAAGAGCCAGAAAATTAGTGCCTAGCTGATGGATTAATCCTCTTTGTAAATCTTGCCACACTAGAAGCAGATTAGGAGAAACACATCTTACTAGGACCGAAGTCCTGGGCTGGCTTCAAGAGGGTCGAAGGAGTCACTTATTCCTATTCACTGGAATTGTGGTGGTTGGGATTCTGATATCAAGAGACTGAATCAATCTATGCGACTTTGGCTCCCCAGGGTCACGTTGACAACTTTATTACAAAATCAAAATTTGATCATGCTTCCTGAGGATTGCCATGGTGGCTACTTTCTCTTTCTTTCCTTTCTAATTAGCCTTATTAACCATGATAATTCAAGTCTATGGCAAATCTCGAATGTCCAGTCCTTTGGCACTGGTCTAATTTAGCTGTTTCTGGTTCTCCAAATTGTGCTGCACCACAATTGTGCTTGTGGCTTTATTATCTGACCTCCTTGCTAGGAAGAAGCACAATTTGTTTCCCTCTGAGAAGATTAGCATTAATAGAGCACATAAACAAAATAGAGTTGATTTTTAACATGTCTACTTGGATTTTTAAACCCACACTAAAACCATAGTCCCTCAAAGTTAGGCTTTGTAGAGAGAGAATGAGTTTTGTAACTTCTTTAAGCTTTTATTAATATATTAAGAGCTAGGTCTTGTGAGTTTGAATGTCATGGGTTCTGTAAACCAGGAACAAAGGCAATTTTCTGCTATGCAGGAAAGAAAGATAGTCTTCCCCTTATGAACTTGATGGAATGAAGGGAATGAAGATGAGTGAGAGATGAGCCAAGAAGTTAGCTTTGGATGGTGGTGGAGTGTGGCTAATGAGCATCTGGGACAAGCTCCACAGCAGACTTGGAGCTATGTCCATGGGTGCGGGAGATCTAGTGCAGCATTGGTGGGGAGAGGTGGATAGTTAGTTGAGCCTAAGTCAGGGGTCCTGTCTCTCATAGCCTATATGTGGTGGTCTAGGGATCTTGAATCTCTGTATCCTGGTGGATGATAGAGTGGGGAGTGAAATGTGGAGGTGCTGAAAGAATTTGTGGGACTGGGGAAGTAAGGAGAGGACGTAAAGGTTTGGTAATTTCATGAATGGAGGTAGATGGCTGGGTCCATAAACCTCAGTCTGGAACAGATGGATGAGCCACACTTCATGAAAAGCAGGCGTTGGCCAGCAACCCTGCAGCAGATTGTGGACCAGAGGATGGATTAGACCGGCTTTTGACATCTTGAGGACCCCTCCTGCACCACCGTGAAGTCAAGTAAGTCCTACCACAAAGTCAGATCCCATGTTGATAGAAGTAGAGAACAGGAGAGACTCTCTGAAAGACAAAGGATTTACCTAAAATATGAATTATACCAAAGAATTTAAAATCTATGTGAGCCTGAAATATTGACATGATATTCTTGCAACTCGTACCTTGCCAACTTCTCCACTATTCAATGGAAATTTATAAAAACGGTGACGTCAGTGCTGGAAATAACAGATTTCTATTTCCTTTGCATGTGTAAGTGGTTATGTATGCATTTTCATTCCTCCTGCACATGAATTCTAACAATTCTCCACCTTGGAGTATATTCTTTCTGGGCAGCTAGACAGTTGATACAAAAACAGGAGTATTTGTGCCTGTGGATCCACACATAATTCAGAATTTTAGAACTTTCAGCTTTCACTTAGACTCAGGAATTTTTTTGGTGATAAGGGTCTGTCATCTTTGTAGTGGTTTGGTGCATGGAAAAACTATTCAGCCACATTTATTCATTCAACGAATATTTACTGAACTCCAACAAGACATCAGAAAAACATCCCTGCTCTCAGGGAGCTCATCCTTTAGGGGTGAGAGACAGGCAGTAAATAAGAAAGATAAGTAGATATACTTCCAGGGTCCAAGATTAGAATGTGTGTTACACCTGTGTTTCTAACTCTTGGCAGGGTTGTACCTGGAAGCAGGCAGCCTTCTCCAAGGTTCCAGGTGTCCCCTGGCAGCAACTCCGCCTCCAGGGGACCCATTCTTTGCCAGAAGAATGGAGCAAGAGCTCTGGACTGCTCCAATCTTCTCTGTCACTGTCTTCCTCTTTTCTTTCAGAAAGGATTCTAAATAAGAAATTGGATATCTGTGCAGACTGACTCGCCAACCAGGAATGTCACATGGGGATTTCTTTGACTTCCTCAATTTAGTGAACTCGCATAATGCCTTGTAACCACATAAATCAGCAGTTCTGCAGCCCGGCTCGCCAGTATGGAAAGGCTCAGGCCGGGGATCTGCTCAAGGAGCATATGATCCTTTCTGCTTGGAAGCCAAGAAGGGCGAAGACAGGCGTGTGATTAGTTATTTTAATATTTTGTCCCTGTCACATATTAATACACTTACTTTTATCATTTCAAAATGGATCTTTTTCTAATCTCAGTTTAGTCAACCGTTTTCTCCTGTCCTCATATATTTATGTATCTCTGTGTTTGTGTTAATATGTATGTACATATGAAATATATGCACATATATATGTAAGTAAATATTCAGTTAAATTCCTCAACAAATTTGGAAGTCAGCTATATAAATCAATAAGAAAACCAAATTAAAAGTCTAATAATATTAATTATATGAGAGATATTCTAATTCTGTTGAAAGTAAATCCATCCAACGCAAAGATTTCTCTCTTTGCCTATAACTGTATTGTTTTTCTTTAGAGCCTCTTTTTTCCTAAAGAGTAATGTGGACACTTCTTCTTATATTTCCCTGAATGTCTAGTGCTATAAATTGTTAGAATTCTTTAAATGGGAACATGTATAATTTTGCCTATAAATTGGACCCTGTACTTTAAAGTGTTTATTAGAAAACTTCACCTTAATAAAATATGCAGAACACTTTCATCAGAGTTGTATTTACTATAACTTCGCATGACCTTAATTTTTTTATTCAGGTAACATTGGTTTATAACATATAAATTTCACATGTGAATCATTATATTTCGATTTCTGTGTAGATTACTCATGTTCACTACCCAGGGACTAATTACTATCTATCCTCATACACATGTGCCCAGTCACCCCTTTTGCCTTCCTCCCTCCCCCCTTCCCCTCTGATAACCACCCATCTAATCTTTGTATGTATGTGTTCATTTGTTGTTGTTGTTATTGTCTATATCTTCTATTTATGAGTGAGATTGTATGGTATTTGACTTTCTCTCTCTGACATTTAGCATAATACCCTCAAGGTCCATCCGTGTTGTTCCAAATGGCAAGATTTCATCTTTTTTATAGCTGAGTAGTATTCCATTATGTATTTATACCACATCTTCTTTATCCATTCATCCCTTGATGGGCACTTAGGTTGTTTCCAAGTCTTGGCTATTGTGAATAATGCTGCAATGAACATAGGAGTGCATATATCTTTATATATTCATGTTTTCATGTTCTTTGGATAAATACCTAGCAGTGGAACAGCTGGATCATATGGTAGTTCTATTTATTAATTTTTTGAGGAATCTCCATACTGTCTTCCATAGTGTCTGCACCCAGTTTGCATTCCCACCAGCAGTGTGTGAGGGTTCCCTTTTCTCCACATCCTCTCCAACACTTGTTATTTCTTGTCTTGTTAATTACAGCCATTCTGATGGGCTTGAGGTGATATCTCATTGTAGTTTTGATTTGAATTTCCCTGATAATTAGTGATGTTGAACATCTTTTCATGTGCCTATTGGCCATCTGTATATCTTCTTTGGAAAAATGTCTGTTCAGATCTTTTAACCATTTTTTAATTGGGTTTGTTTTTTTGTTGTTGAGTTGTATGAGTTCTTTATATATTTTGGATATTAACCCCTTATCAGATATATGGTTTGCAAATACCTTCTCCCAAATGTTATGTTGTCTTTTCTTTTTGTTGATGGTTTCATTTGCTGTGCAGAAGATTTTTAGTCTGATGTAGTCCCACTTGTTTGTTTTTTGTTTTGTTTCCCTTGCCTGGTGAGACATGGTACTTGAAAATATGCTGCTAAGACTGATGTTGAAGAGCATACTGGCTATGTTTTCTTCTAGAAGTTTTATGGTTTCAGGTCTTACATTCAAGTCTTTACTCCATTTTGAGTTAATTTTTGTGTATGGTGTAAGATAATGGTCTACTTTCATTCTTTTGCATGTGGCTGTCCAGTTTTCCCAACACTATTTATTGAAGAGACTTTCCTTTTTCCATAGTATGCTCTTGGTTCCCTTGTCACAAATTAGCTGCACATGACCTTATTTTTAATTTAGCTTAGTGAGGCATCACTTTTGAAGGCTGATCACCTAAATTAACAATTTGGAGACTTGGTTTTTTATTATAAGATATTTCAAGAATACAGAATAGTATGGAAAATAATATGAAGAATGTCTATGTATCTACCACCTAGCTTTGTGAAATCTTAAACATTCACCACATTTACATCAGATTTTTAAAAAATAAAACATTATAGACATACACAAATATTTGTGTTCATCCTCAAATTCATTCCCCTTCTTCTGAATCCTTTCTAAAAGTTATTCACTATCTCAAAGTTAATGTTTACTATTCCTGTGAATGTTTTTTGCTTTTATTACATCTGCACGTAAATATAAACAGCACAAATATTGTTTAGCAAATTAAAGATTTATATAAATGTTATACTCCAGGAAGCTTTTGCAAGCTGCTCTTTCTTTACTAGTTATACTTTTTTTTTTTTTTAAGATTTTATTTATTTATTTTTTCCCCCAAAGCCCCAGTAGATAGTTGTATGTCATAGCTGCACATCCTTCCAGTTGCTGTATGTGGGACGCGGCCCCAGCATGGCCGGAGAAGCGGTGCGTCGGTGCGCGCCCGGGATCCGAACCCGGGCTGCCAGCAGCAGAGTGCGCTCACTTAACCGCTAAGCCATGGGGCTGGCCCTACTTGTTATATTTTTGAAATGTATCCATATTGATGTGTAGTGTTTTTTCATTTATTATAACTGCTATACAATATTCTAATGAATAGATAGCTATACCACAAGTTACTAACTTATTGTCCTGTTGATGGGCATTTAAAATATGTCTCTTTTTTAAATTTAAAAAACAGTGATACAAAGAACATTTTTGTACAGGTCTCTATTACGCACATATTCTCTGGATTCTCAAGTGCAGGTCATTGCTCCACTCAAGATGACCTTCTCTACCCCGTTCTCTTCTGGATTCCTGCATCTACTCTATTCCTTAATCCCTTCTTGCGATGAGTGATAGCAGCTCTGCTACTACTGGCCCTGGGTTACTTTTTATCCCTTAGAGTTCCCTTGCGTCCGTTACTCTGTAAACAGTTCCTTTGCAAAAAGGATAGTGACAGATCCAAGGTATTCCTTCTAGGAAGGTTTGCTTTTGTTTGCGCCATGCATCCAACCTAAACCACTTTAGTGTTAATTTCTTAAATCAGGAACTCTCAGGTCATGTGGTAGTGTACATTCAAATTCTAAACTTTTGTGTAGCACAGACCTGGTGTTACAATTCTTGGAGGAAATAATTTTCTACCCAGAGCCCATACAAAATAAACTATATGTTTCCCAGTGCTGATGGATGGGTCTATTTTATTCCACTCTTTCACTAAAGGTGAAAGCTTCTTGAATACAAGCACTGTATGAGCCTGTGTGCATATGTGTATGTGTGAATGTGTGTGTGTGTTTATGTGTGTTTGTGGTGTCTAGTGGGGTGGGGAGATGGAGGGGTCTTAGTTCTAACTTCCAGCTTCCCTCAAGCCAAAGACCTCTTTATCTTTTCTCCTGTGGTCATGAAGGTCCAGTGCCCGCGTTTCTAGGGATTGGAAGGACTCCCTGGACACCACACTGACAACTCACACAACACGATTCTAGTCTTCAGTTCCATTTCATTTTTGGCCCCTGGGGATTTACTTTATTTTCTTGTGAATGCATCTGTGGTTTTCAAAACATATTTATTATATCTTACACAACATTTCTAGTTGTTTGGGGGCCAAACTTCTGGTTATTGTGTTTGCACATCTTCCATTTTACTACATATTGCCAAAATTGTCCTCCATATATTAGTACCAATTTGCACTCCCACAGCAGTATCTGTTGCTTCCTGTCCTCACCAACACTTGGTAATCAAAGAGTGGGATTAAAATAAAAGACTCAATAATAAAGTATTGTCAGAGGTTAAAAATTTTTGTCAAGTTAGTACAACGTGGTATCTCACTGTTTGTTACTGTGCATTTCCCTGATTGCTCATGATATTGACTATCCTTCTATAAATAGATATTAGACATTTTCGTCTTCAATGAATTGTTTTTTATATTCTCTGTTGATTCTTGCCCCCTTCATATTGAATTTTTGTCCATTTTTCATTAATTTGTGGATTTTTAAAATATATATTCTCATGCTACTCCTTTGTGGTTTATTTTTGTCACCAATATTTTTTCCCAACTTGTGGCTTATCTTTCCGCTTTGCGTAGAATAAGTAGACTTCGATTTAATGCTATATTTGTCGAGTTTCTTTCATTCTTTTCTTCTTAAGATGTCTTAAACTCTTCATCTTTAAACACTTAAAAAGTACTTCTGATCTTTGTAAAAAGAAAAACCATTTTGGCCTGGTATTAATTATCAAAATGTGCTGTTAATCTCAGACTGTATAACCTGTACTCTTTTTTTCCCCAAAAGTGATGCTCTTTCTGTTCATCTTTTAAAATTATAAGTTGTTATGCATGAATATTTCCATGTTTCAATGATTCTAACTGTTCAATAGATGGTGCAATACTACCTTCACAGCAGTGACTATGATAAATTTTAATCTAAGATTTAGTCTTTGTATTTTCAATAATGACTACACCCTATACACATGCTTCCCTGAGCAAAATGTTATAAGAAAAATAATAAAAGTCAAGCAAGAAGATCCTGATTGCACTGTAATTTATTATGATTATTGCTAATAGTTACCAATACATAGTAGAATTCATTCATGACATTTATTTTTATTGTTAGTTAATAATTAATGGAAATGAAAGAAAATTTAGAAAATAAAGTAGAAAAACATTATCTGTAATCTCATCCTCTGATCACAATTATGTTAAAATTTTGGTGTATTTCATCTTAGCTTTCTTTTCTGCGCAACAGATTCCCCCCAACGTAGATGTGATGAGACTGTATATACAATTTTATATTCTGCTCTTTCTACTTAATCATATATCAGAGTATCTATTCATATTATGACATAATACACTTTCTACTTTAGAGGGACCTGAGGTGGGCTAAGGCCTAATTTTAAAATAAAACATTTAAAGATACAAAGGAAGAGCCCATTTAATAGAAGCAGATTCTCTCTGGCACCTGTCAGATAGACTATAGCACTTGGACTATGAATCTAAGTTTAACATTTCTCTTAGCTGAGATGAAATGGGTAACTTGTGGGTATTATGTGTTTCCAAGCCCTTTTCAAACACTTTCCAATAGGAGTTCTGTGCCAGAAAATGACATCCAGTTGATGGTGCTCAGGGCAAGCTGCCCCAGGAAACACCACTCTGGTATGCGGATTATTTCGAGCTGAAGACAATAAGGACTCAGAGAGCTCAGGAAAAATATTTGAGTTTCCCCTCCCAAACTGCCTAAAGAATTTAAAACCAAAAAATCTGTTTTAGGAAGGGGTTATTATCATGACTGTTATAAAAGATAATTTAGGATAGAGGTTACAATAGAAAAGGCACCAACAAGCCCATCTTATCGGGAGTTCTGTCTCTCTGGCCACATTCTTTGTATGGCCCTGCGAGGAGTTGTCAGACAATCATTTACAAGGGAAGTCTCCATTTGTAAAGGTATCTCCCTCTCTGTATTGAGAAAAAGGGGGGGGTGAGCTCATTTCTAGTAACTTATCAATGTGGAAGATGAGGCCTTGGGGCTGTATAATAAACCTTACTCTTGTTTACTGTGCTTTAGTGGTAATCTCCTGTAACTGACTCCCCCCACCGCCAAAATCCTCCTTTGTCATTGGCTGAAAATGATATTTAAGACGAGAATTTCTGCTATTGTGTTGAGAAACGCAGTGTCCCTGCTTTCTCCCATGTATACATGTTATTAAACTTGGTATTATTTTCTCCTGCTAACCTGTCTTGTTGATTATTTGGCCAGCCAGAAGAACCTTAAGGGAAAGGGCAGAAGGAGATTCTCCCTCTTCCCCCGACAGTTTTGGCGAGCCAGCCAGGAGAAGCACTGGCTGGTAAGTTGCCTTCTCTGGCTGGAAGACCTGCCTTCTCCCTGGACTACTGCAGATGATGAGATACGGGAGCGCCTGACGAAAGCCGGCAAAAAGGTAAGACTTCTTACCACGTCAGCCTCCTGGAATCTCTATCTGTGGAGTCCGGCGGAAGGAAGTGGTGAGAATTTTTTTCTCTTTCTAAATTTAGATTGGCAGGAGAAAATATTTGGGAAACTAGTTTCTTGGGCTTTTAGTGACTCTTGGTTTAAATTTGGTAGAGTACTCTTGGTTTTTGATCTTGATCCCTTTTCCTCCCAGAGGTAGTCTCTATTTTTCTCTTTTGTCTGTGTCTTTTGTCATAAGAAGGAACTACCATAGGGTAGGACGCAGGCATAGGCCCTATAAGCCTGCTGTCCGGGCCGGCCCCACAGACTGGTGAGTTTGCGGGTCTCACCAGACTGGCGTCTACAAACTTTGCTGTGGGTTATTATGCACATGAAGTGAAGGCCATTGCCGAGGGCATCTTGGAAGCCAAAAATGCTGCAAATTTAAGTGGGCGCGGGTCGAGCAGTTAAGAGCCATTAGGGCGCTCGCCACTTTCAAAAGACTCCCGTGTCAGGATAAGTTGGGTCACGGAACGGGGTAGATGACACAGGTCCCCCACCAACTGCAAGAAAATGTCCGTGCAACGACGAGGTACTCTGTAAAGCACACAGTCCCCAACCCCGCGGCACCTCCCCCTCTAGGTATTATTCTGGCTCCAAGAGACCTAAGGCTTGGCTAAAGCTGTCATTGTGCACATAAGAAAAAAAAAAAAAACCGGATGAGGTTTTTCCTTCTGTCTTGTTCTGTGTCCTGAGAAAACTTGGCTTTGTGACCAGTGAGAATATTCTCCTTGGTCTCCACCATACGGAAGGTGCATTTACCGGGGTGCACCTTGGTGGCCAGTCGAGTAGACTGGGGTTCCGAACTGTTTCTGTCCGGCTGTGCCAAGCTCTCAGGGGAGTCTGAATATCTTTGGGAGTGAATTCTGTGGATCATGGGGGCTACATCATCTGCGCCCTCTCCAGGGACGCCTCTTGCGTCCATGGAAAAGATTTATTCTAAGCGTGGAAAGTTACCTCCGGGTCTTTCCTTAAAAAGGCTTATTGGTTCGAGTCACTATTGGAATAAATATACAAGTAAAGATCCTACTCGTCAGTGGCCAGACGACGGATCCTTTGAATTGGAAAAACTTCTAAATTGGGGAAAAAAAATGTTTTGAGAGCTCTCACATAATTGCTTAATTGGTACCTAAAAATTAAGGCCAGAAAAAGGAAGGGAAAAATTTGACTAGTCTTAAGACCTTGACTCAGGTTACAATTGAATTGAGAACATGTAAAAGTGTAAGTGTTGATAAGATTATAAAGGTTGGAATGTTTGAGCTAATTTTATATAAAGAGGTTACATCAACTTTGCCTGAGTATGTTTTAAAATGTCTGACTGGGAATGCTTCTCTTGTCCAAAATTAGAAGACCAAGACCTATTGATAAAAATCTTAATGATAATTATGTTTAAAGGTATAAGAGGTGACGAAATTTACATGAAATTTTATAAGAAAAAAACTGATGTTATTTCTATTACAGAACTGGTTAACAAAAATAGTAATTTAAATGATGGCTAATTTTATCTGAGGTCTTATGAAGTCTTATAGACAATCTAAATAATTATTGGAAATAAGTAACTAAATAGTTGTGAAAAAGATGAATGTTGGATGAACTTTAAACAATAATTATGTGTTATGGTGGTTACAGCTTCCAAACTCTTTTTGGTGACTTAAAACTTGAGAGTTTTGCTAAGTTTTATGATAAAAATCCTCTGAGTATCATCATTTCCAAATAAGATAAGATATTAGACATTGATTGCTAAATGTACATTTGTCTACTTTTGGCTTTTCATTACAGGAAAACTAAAAGATATTTTGGGTCTATTGGTAAACATGTGTTTTATTAAAAGATTGTACTATAAAATAATGTGTTTCTAGAAGTTATAAAGTGTTTATAAATTTTCCAAGCCACAAGATACTAATGTAAAAAAAAGTTTATAATTGTTTACTTAGTTTTTACTTACAAATTAAGGTTTCTAAGGGTTAAAATTTCTAATTAATATATGTGATTGAAGCTACTAAAAAAATTAAGAAAAATATGTCTGTGTACAAGAAAAGTAAGATGTATAAAGGTACAAAGAATGGAAATATTTTGTTTGGTTAAGAAAGATAAATTTGCCCTCAAGTACTAGGAGGGAAAAAAAAAACATGGGACAAATTCTGAATGTAAAAAGAAAGTTATAGAAGGTTCGTGGAAGAGGAATTCTGGAAAAAGAGTTTTATGCATGGTCAAGTTGGCTAAGATTGAAATAAATTTAATTAAGTAAATGAGTTTTAATAGCAGAAATAAGCTGGTGCAAAATTAAAATTTGGTCTTCTGTCTCTTAAAAAGATAATTTGCTTAAACTTGATAAAGAGGTTATAAAAGATTTTTCTTTACCTTTGAGTAAGTCTACCTAAAAGACAGAAAAGAAAAAAACTGTTAAAATAATTTCCTACGTTCAAAAGACTGAGGTCTCTCTATTAAGGCTTTTAGACTGTTAATGCTCTGTTTGCTTTGATTGTTTATATTTTTGACAAGCTCCCCCAAAATTCATATCTTAAAGTCTTTTTTTAACTTTTATTTCTTTGAGAATTTTCAAAGGGCCCTGGAACTTCTCAAAGAAATTTGCTCTCTTCCTATAAGGGAAAAGATACTAAACTTATTAGGCTGATTCAGTATGTTAAATTACATGGCAAGCATTGTCAGACCAGTGATGATAAGCCTGCTTAGGTGCTATTATGTGGGCAAATGTTATTGACATAGGTGTTTTAAAATTGTATAACATTACTGAAATTCTGATCTGTCCTGATTATCAGTCATAATTCTGGTTATTATTATTTTAAAGTGTTGTATGTCACAAAATTAACCAAATTTCTTTGGCAATTGCCATTTTGAGGTCTTTTTGTTTACAGACATTTCTTTGCTCTAATGCTTTTGCAAAATATGTTTCAACTTCAGAAAAATTCATGGAAAGGACTCTGACATTTACACTGGAGTACAGGTTTCTGACAAACTTTCTGATCATAAAACTGAACTTGGTAAGAAATTACAGAAATCTGATAGAGAAACTGACTTCATGAAGCTGCTAACAAAAAGACTGGGATCAAGAATGGATTACACAGGAGTGAATGAACTGATAAGGATGATTATAATTTTTATGATTTTTCGTTTGAAGTATTGCTGAATTTTTACTGTTTTGTTTTTTCAGATTTAAAGAAAACTTTTTCTCTTTTCTCCTGAGCTAGCTATGACTTATAACAATTTGGTAAATGATATTTTTGTAAGTAAAATAAAAATATTTATCTTTTTCTCTCTACCTGATCCCTCTAAGATTTGGAAACTCTTAGTAAGTGAATATTGTTGTTTTCATGGCAATATAGTTGTTTGCATAAGTTCAGTAAGAATCTGTTCTCCTTATAACAGGACACAATTGGAAACACTGGTTATATTACCAAGGTTGTGACTGGAACATCATATTTGCGATATAACCATACAGCTTTTGAGGAATAAAGATTGGACTTTATGGAATAAAGCCACGTGGAAATATTGGCCTGGTACCTTATGTTCCAAGCAGCACTTACCAGGATAAGTAAAAAATGTCACTTATCTGGCAGGTACAAGGAACCTCAAAATATTTTGGAGAACCTCGAAAGAGAGGAATTCACCCAAATCTGTAGATATTACAGGCGAAGTCTGATGACAAAATCCTTGGCTTGGCTTTCCTGGCCTGGAGAGGCCTTTAAAGTTAAATCTGAGATTCCTTATAAAAAGTTCCAGCAAAGCAGATTTAAAAGAGCCTATGTGATCAACTGCTATTCTTGCTGTACTTATGTAAATAATTGAGCCAACTCTATTGGAACTAGACTTATTTTGCAAACTAGTTTTAATTTTGCTATCAATAAAAATGAGGGTGATTTTAGAGAGAAAAATTATATTTCAGTAAAAACTATTTCAGTATAAGTTTGCGGATATTAGCTCCTAGTTTTGTTGTCTTTTGAGGTTTTTGTTTTATATCTGTTGACTGGACTGGATCCCGATTTCTTCTAGTCTCCTGAAATATCTGGCTACAGATGTCCAAACTAATGTTTTTGATTTTTTCCATCATTTTCATTTGAAATCACTGAGAACTGAACCTGCCCTTTTTCCTGAAGCCTTACAAACTGAAGCTGATGAACTTGATATAAACTTAAGAGATGACCTGACGATACTATCAGTTCCATCAGAGACATTTTAAACTGCAAAAGATACTTTGACGCTGACATCTAAAATTCTTCTTCACTGGCTGTCCTCTGAACTCAAAAACTGGTTTACAATTTGCTCTAACCATTAACCTTGTTTTTCTTTCGTTTACACAAATATGCTTTTAGAGTCTGCCATGCTGTTGGCACAATTTAGAAATCCCGTAGATTCTTAACTTCTGCAGGAACTCCTATTGCTAATGGACACTTAATTGCAGCCTTATTACAAGCTATTCACCTTCCTTCAAAAATTGCCATTGTTCATTGTTCAGCCCATACTAAAGAGATTGATGTCATATCTTTAGAGAATGACAGGGCTGACAGAGCTGCTAAACATGCAGCTCACTATGGACCCCCTTATCCGTTTTCCACCCAATTCTTAAACCTGCCTTTATCCCTGACTGATGTTATTAACTATCAGGCAAATGCCCCACAATCTGAAAAAGACAATTGGATACAAAAGGGCACCAAACAATTATCAGATGGATTATACATTGGACCAAATGGACTTCCAGTAGCTCCTTTTCTTTTGACTTTTTTGGCTTGCACTTATCTCCCACCAAATGGGACAGATGTGCAAACGGGGGATAGGTAAGGAACTGAAAGACAATTGGTTTTGCCCTGGCATCCATAAAATTTCTGACCAAATCACCTCCCAGTGCACAACTTGCAAATCTTACCAAGTCTCTGGGAGAAATCAGTGTGATCCAGGAAGTCCTCCCAGGCCCACGCTGCCTTTTGCGGCACTCCAAATGGATTTTATAGACTTGCCTTCAGCTTTAGGTTACTCTCACTGTTTGGTTATTGTCTGCATGTTTAGTGGATGGACTGAATGCTATCCGACCAGACATGCAGATGCCACAACAGTGGTAAAAAAAATTAATAACTGAAGTTATTCCTCATTTTGGCATTCCTTTATGGATTGAATCAGACCAAGGAACTCATTTTACAGCAGAGATAAACCACTTGCTTGCAAAAACTCTGGGGTATTCATTAAAATTTCATACCCCATATCACCCTCAGTCATCAGGGCAAGTGGAACGTAAAAATCTAGATATAAAAAGAACTCTAGGAAAAATCTGTCAAAAAACTGGACTTAAATGGCCAGAAGCTCTGCCCTTGGCCCTTATGAAGATTCAAAATACTCCAAATAGAAGGCATGGATTGACTCCTTTTGAAATAGTTTTTGGACGTCCAATGCCTACTGGTGTCTCTAAACCTTCAATTCCTGGATTAAATGAATATTATGGGAACTTAAGTGAACAATTTGATGCTATGACTTGTTATATACAAAAATTAACTAGTATACTTGAAACATATCGTCAACAGGTAAAAGAGGCATGGCCACCACCTTCTGACAAGCCTTGCCATCCCTTTCGACCAGGAGACCGGGTGTACATCAAGGTCTTTAGAAAAAAACACGCACTGTCACCTCGCTGGGAAGGACCTTATGAAGTCTTACTGACGACCTGCACTGCCATCAAAATAAAAGAAAAATCTTCCTGGATCCATGCGAGCCACGCCAAAATAGACCCAGAACATCGCTCTCAAGACAACTGGGAGATAATCCCCACAGGTGACCTTAAATTAAGGATTTCGAGGGCCAAAACACAGGCCCCAGAAGCAGCCGACATCACGAAGTAGACAGCTTTTCCCAAGATCACGGATCAAGAAAACCTACTTTGACCCATTTTCTCCCCCGTTGCTTTAAAATTCCCTATATATATATATATACACACTCGCACACACAATCTATTAGTGGATATATATATATATATATTTTAATCATTTATTAGAAAGCTGACTAGAGAGTGCTGGTCTCTATCTGTCCCTCTTCCCTCTCTAAGTCTTCGCTATGGGCTCTTTTCCGATCTGTGTCTGGCTTTTACTAACCCTCTCCTTTTCAACAGGTCGGGCACAGACCAAACACCCCCTCGTGCCAGTTTACCAAGCCCTAGCCACGCTAACTAATCAATCTGACTGTTGGTTATGTCAACAGCTAAATAGTGCAAAAGAACCTGAACTCGTCTTTGTTCCTGCTGATGTGAACACCTGGTGGACTAAGTACGGAAAATGGACGAGTAACAGAGTATGGTATCCGCAACAAGGGAAACTTCACTCTGCTTCTTCTCCTGGTGAGTCACTTGGGCCCCAGAAAGATTACTTAGAAGGTCAAGGACTGTCCCTTGCCCAAGCACAAACAATAAGTGAAAGTTTTTCCCTCTGCATTGAAAGTAAACATGGCACTGGACCTTTCCTGGGTGATATACCGAGACAATATTGCCGTCAAACTCTGTGGTTTGATTCCGCAGGTGGCATCTTCAGAACTCTCAAGGGAATTGTAAGTGACTCTATCACTACTCCCTCTGGCACAAACATTTGCCAAATCACCAAGTGCTCTGGATGGCCTACGAGCCACCCGTGTACAACTTGGGGTATCGCAGCTATCCGCATAGTTAGGCTGCCCAATGCCACAGACTATATATGGGTAGATCAAAAATCTGGACTCACCTGGTCAGGTGACAAGACCAGGCTTTATAGCTGCCAAAATCAGACTGCAGGCCTCCTGTACCAGCTATTCCGCAATCTATTCTGTTCTCACAGACTGACAGGAGCTCATGGGAAATAGAGATGTTTAGGTAGTAACAGTGCAAGTGGCACAGATCATGAAATAGTCCAGATCCTGAAAACTACAGACTCAATTCTAACCTTGTCTTTAAACTACACTGGTCTTTTCCTTTTATGCGGCAACAAAGTGTATAAAAGATTCCCACCTAATTGGTCAAGACGATGCGGACTTAGATACCTGGCTCCTTCTGTCACCAAACACTCCACCTTAAATGCTAGCCAAAATTACAAACTTGGGTTCGTTTGTTCATAAGATTGTGCCACATAAACGTGCCAGTCGAAAAATCGTGGAAAATCCACTTGTGTATCACAACTCCAAGTTCTTTTCAGCCTTGAGAGTCCTATTCCCCAGCTTTGGAGATTATGAGTTGGAGAAAGCAATATTAAATCTCTCTATGGTAATGGAACAAGAGTTCAACACCACCATGCAAACCTTAAACATACTCCAGTCAGAGATTAACAGCCTAGCATCTGTGGTGCTCCAAAATCGACGTGCTCTGGACGTACTCACTGCCCAGCAAAGAAGAGCATGCGCAATCATTGGAAAAAAATGTTGCTTTTATGTGAATCAAACAGGTCAAGTAATATCTAACTTAAATCTATTAAAAGAGAAGATTGACATTTTTCATCAGCTAAACGAAGCTCACACATTTTATTAGACTGACTTATTTCCAGGATTGGGGGACTGGTTTAATGGAGTGTGGGGAAATGTGCTCCGATTTGTTCTTTTCTGCTTGTTCATCCTCATTCTAATCTATGTTCTTTTCTCTCTCTTTGCAGACTTCTTATCACCCGGGTACTAACACGATTTCTCTCTCCACAGTCACCAGCTCAGCTTTTAATATGTGAAACTTCTAGGGAAGTTTCAGAGGAGGGAACTGATGGTGCTCAGGGCAAGCTGCCCCAGGAAGCACCACTCTGGTATGCGGATTATTTCGAGCTGAAGACAATAAGGACTCAGAGAGCTCAGGAAAAATATTTGAGTTTCCCCTCCCAAACTGCCTAAAGAATTTAAAACCAAAAAATCTGTTTTAGGAAGGGGTTATTATCATGACTGTTATAAAAGATAATTTAGGATAGAGGTTACAATAGAAAAGGCACCAACAAGCCCATCTTATCGGGAGTTCTGTCTCTCTGGCCACATTCTTTATATGGCCCTGCGAGGAGTTGTCAGACAATCATTTACAAGGGAAGTCTCCATTTGTAAAGGTATCTCCCTCTCTGTATTGAGAAAAAGGGGGGGGGGTGAGCTCATTTCTAGTAACTTATCAATGTGGAAGATGAGGCCTTGGGGCTGTATAATAAACCTTACTCTTGTTTACTGTGCTTTAGTGGTAATCTCCTGTAACTGACTCCCCCCACCGCCAAAATCCTCCTTTGTCATTGGCTGAAAATGATATTTAAGACGAGAATTTCTGCTATTGTGTTGAGAAACGCAGTGTCCCTGCTTTCTCCCATGTATACATGTTATTAAACTTGGTATTATTTTCTCCTGCTAACCTGTCTTGTTGATTATTTGGCCAGCCAGAAGAAGCTTAAGGGAAAGGGCAGAGGGAGATTCTCCCTCTTCCCCCGACACAGTCTAGCAGCAAAGATTAGATTTAGATATTGCCTTCCCACTCGAGTCTATTGTTTCCATCAGCGTTAAGGGATCTACCTTTAAAGGAGAGAGAGGGAAATAGTTATTGTATGAAGCCAGTAAATGTACGATTAGAGTTCCAGGCTTAAAATTATTATTTCTAGATGAGATTTTTGGCTTGGGTTATATGCATAGGAAATTGATGTGAAGCAAACAGATCAGAATTCTACTAAAATTTTGAAAGAATTTTTTTTCCAAAGAAACAAGGCATCTGTCTTATGAAACTCTTTGTAAGGAGCCTGTGCAACCTCCCCACTTCTTCCTTCACCATCTAAACCAGCAGGAAACAGGGCTACAGACTGTGCAGCTCCCCAAGGAGGGAATGTTCTCGATGGACATCTTAGAGGCGGTCTTGGAGGAAAATGAGCAAAGAAGAACCTCCTAGCAGTTAAAGTCGGAGACTATGGGACAGTAGATAAGGGAGAAGGAAGATTCTCCCAGGGAACAGAATCAGTGCTTCCAGATGGGTTAACCAAGGAACTTTCTATACTGCCAGAGAAGTGGTAGATGCCTTTCTGCTTTTTGCTTTTGGCAAAGAGTCCATGGCATTTGATAGTGAATAAACTCAAGAACCTCAGTTTTTAGTATTTTCGGTTGGGAAAACATCCAACATTAAATCCATTACTAAAAAATATCAAATGCTTTATGTCCTCTAGTGGATGCCATTATATAAAGACAGTAACGTGGCATTACTTTTTGTTCTTTATTCCTATCCCTTGAGTATTTACTGACATGAAATAATTATTGCTTACTCTCTTTCAACTTCACCCAATCCAAATTCATTTGCAAACACTGAACTTATATGCTTAAATATCAACATATAATTTACTTCCTTTACTTAAAAATAACTTTTACCACTTTCTCTGTCTATTGCAATCCTCTTTGCATAACAGCATATACAGCATGTTGCTGTAATTTCTGTTATGTGTGTGTGTCTTATCCCCCAGATAACTAAGCTCCTGGAAGGCAGAGATGTTTGCCTTGCTGATCTGATCAATATTCTTAAGAAAAAGAAACAAAATTTTCCCTTATTGAGAGTCTGCTGCATTTCCTTAATATTTATGGAAATCCCTTCCTATGATTAATATATATATATTCTTCTGGAAACAGAACTCCCACTGACTTAACAATACTAAAATAACAACTTAAAGAAAGCCTGCATTAGATCTTCAATGATCCTGAATGGTGCACTCTTGTATTCTGAGAATAAAAATTGGAAAAATTCTGGTGTTGTGTCAGTTTTTCATGCTTTATAATGTCACCACTAGAAACTGGGAGACTTGTGTCATTCAATTCACTATACAAAGCCTCATGAATTAGGTGGGAACCTACAACTTGGTTGTTTGATGGGGTGGGATGAGTGGAAAAGATGCTTCATACTTCTTACAAGTATTTTCAGTACTCTTTAATACCTTTTAGATTAGCATCTAATCAAAATATCCTAAAGAGATGGTGCTAAATTTTTTTCTAGCTATTTAATCTGGGTGAAATAATGATCTGTTAGTATGTGTTCAATATGAATGCTAGATGTTCTTTTCTTTGTATTGGATCCTGTCTGGGGAAGGAATCAACTCTTTTAGAAAACTTTGAGTTCCTAGGCTTTATATCATGATTCAGCTGATCCACACAGAAGAGCGTGAAATAATAAATGTACTTGGAATTTTTATTTAAAAATTCTTAAAAAATTCTTCTTACATGTTTCATAATTGCATGTCCTAGAGTACACGGTCTCTTTTTTCCAATTTGAGGTTTAATGTAGTATTTTATGACTGAACTCTATCTGGAAAAGATTTACTTATCTTCGACACGGTTTCTAAAATGTCCACTTAGCTGCTGGCAGCCTTTGAAAGTGGAGAACTTCCACTCCTTATAAGACTGACATTGGAAAATTGCTTCCTTACCATTCATTGTTCGGGTAAGAGCTTTATCACGTGATTTCTCACAGGTACACAGTGTTATGTCTCGTCTACTATAACATCTGTTTTCTTTTGTTACGGAGAAGGGATGTATGTATTCCTAGAGTTTATCCACCTGATAGAGGATGGAAGTGCCCCTGCAGACTGCTCCCATCTCCAGAAAGTGGTCTTAGGGAAGATTTTCATTTGTCAGATGCAGATAAGCTTAGGCTGTTAACCCGGGTTGTCTTGAAAGCTTCACAGCCACAAGCATTCCTTAGGGAGGTTTAGCTTCACTTTAAAAGACTTGGGATGAGTTGAAAACCACAAAAATATAACACTCAAATCCTGTAATAAAAATAGAGCTGTAGGAGGTGTTGACTGGAACAGCTCAGATCCATAAGAAAGGCATTAGATAATGCCTAGATTTGTTTTCTATAATAACTTGCCTTTTAGGGCTATCAATATTATTATTATATTTAGCTGCATTAATAAAGTGTCTGCTTTAATTTATGAAGGAATCACTGTGTAGGGAAAAGGCTCTGCTTTCTCTCTTAATAGTTTCCTGGAGAAGCATGCCATTTTATAAATAATTCAGTCATCACTGCTGTTTTGGAGGTAACATATGCTAATTGTAGGTATAATATATGAGCAAATACACGATCCTACGAGGACCAACTTTAAAATCCAACTCTTTAAAATGGATAAAAGGGGCCAACAGTAGTACCCGGGATTCAATAGCATATCTTGACAGTTTCTGCATTCACTCGGTCTTCACCTTTGTAGATGTCCTGACAGATATGCTGAGACAAGCAAACGTGTAATTTGTTTAGGGTATAGAGCAATGGATTGTATTCAAAACCCCGGAGGCCTGAAGAGGACTTCCCCCCGTCAAGAACTGAAATTCACCACGCTGTAGTCAGCAGCTTCTGAGGTGTTACGCCTCCCCTGAGTCTGTAGTCCTCAACTCTGGCTATGTATCACAACCACCTGGGGACCTTTTGAAAAATACTAATAACTGGGCCCTGCCCAGAGCAATTCTGAGTGCACTGGTCTAAGGTGAGGCCTCAAAGTGACTATTTTTTACAAGTTGCTCAGACTGCTAATCTGCGGCTGGGTTGAAGAACTATTACACTATCACCGTGAGCACATCACTCAGTGCTTGCAGGGAAGATGCTAGCAGTACGTTCTGATCCTAACAATATATTACACAGAATCCACATGCATTAGGTCAAGCAGAGCCTGGTGTGTGTTTGGGGGAGTTGCATGTTTGTTTGTTGTTCTTTGACTTAATGCCCACCTTGGATATAACTCAGCTTTATTCTCTGGGTAAGAGCTTTATCACATTTATCAGGGAGAAACTGGCAACGTATTTTACAGATAATCAGTGCTTCTCACATCCCTATAACATACCACTAGCAGAAAAACAATGCCATCAAACAAATGAGCCAATACTTGAAACAGTGTTTCTAGAAGTGTTGACATGGTGGCTGGGCATGCTACCTTGCCTTAGTAGCTATCCTAATCATGGCTCCCACTGCTTCCTCATGTGACTTATTCTAGAGTGGCTGTGGATGATGCTCTCTATCCCTGCTTAAAGTTTGTGAACCAACTTTCTGCTCTGCAGAAAGTTCCTGAGGACATATCCCCACCAAGCCTATGCAAAGGTAGAGTGCTCTTTGTAACAGAAAAGGAGACTGTGTTACTACTCCACGTAAAAATTTTTCAGTAATTCTTTGTTGCCTTCAGGTGCTATAAGGACATTTATTGTCTTGTCCTTCTCACCTGGCCAGATTTAATATCCCACCATTCTCCCACCATCCGGTCCATCTTTCCTTCATACATACAAGGTTGAAATAGGGAAAATAATTGTTCACTTCTAGGGTTATGAGTATCAAATTAGATTCCCGAAAAGTACTTACGACAGTGCCTAGAATGCAATCAGAGTTCAATATGAGATTAAACACATACGTACCCACACAGAGAAAAATAAACAACAACAACAACAACAAATCTATGCCTGTCGTCATGAAGTTGTCTGCTTCTTCCTTCACATTCTGGTAGCATCATTTGCATATTTCAATTATAAGCCTTATCACATTGTGTTGCCATTGATGGTTTGCCAGTCTGCTTAACAGCATAGGACTTGATGTACAATATTCACAATAGGGGTAAGTTCTGGTTCTAGATGTGTAGCTTGAAGCAGGCTCTTTTTCCTCCAACTGAATGCTTCTTTACATTGATACACAGGCTTGTAGCATAAAAATAACATATAAGAAAGGGGATCAGCCTGGGCCAAAAAGGGAGTTAGTTGATGGTTACGCTTGACCCTCCAGGCGTTGTTTGGTACATGCTAATGATGGACAGGGCAAGAGAAGAATGTCCTGAGAACATACAGAGCCTCAGAAACACTGGTCTAATCTTGTTTGGTTAGAGGAAAAATAACCAGGTGAGTACGTGGTTGTTTCATGGGCCTGGCTGGATGTAACCCTGACTCTTGCTGTGAGTGGCTGGGCATTTAGGTGCCAGGCCATCTGGGTAACCACAGCTGGGGATTTAAGCTGTATAATCGCAGTGAAGGTCTTTCAGAGGCTAGGCTGCTCAGTAAAAGAAAACCGCCAATTTTTAAAAATACCAGATTCACAACTAAACACACACTTGGATTTATAGCTTTTACATCTGATGTACTCTGCTGTATATAATCAAGTTGCAGCAGCCAATTTTATATCCATATAGATATGAAATATATCTAGTAGTTAGCAACCACTTCATGGGAGAGTATATGACTGAAGAATGTCTTATTTTAAAAGACTATTTACTTTGGTGTCTCTTAGATCCCTAGAAGGGGGGCATTTCAAGGACCCTCGAATCAAGATAAGATTTAATAAGTGATTATTGAAGTCCCAGAAGGCAACTGGAATGCTAGGAAGGGACAATAGTAGCTTTCATATCAGGATTGGATCCTTACAGCCTCAGCTAATTGCTTCCACTATGGAGTGGGACCAGGACTCCAGAATTCTGGTCCACCTCAGGCTGGAGCCCAGTCTGCTGAGAGAAGGCATCCACTATGCCTTGAGACAGTCAGGGGAAAAGGTTGACAGAAAAGGTGATCTACTTCCCATTCTTAGACCAGAGTTCAGAGTCCACGCTCAGATATTTTCTCATGAGGGATGGACTGTTACAGGGACAGAGGCCAGAGTAAATAATTCTGATGTCAGCTGTTAGATTAACAAAACACTGTTACTATGGTGTTATAATATAGTGTTAATACAGTGTTAATACAGGGCCTGTAAGGACCCGGGGATGACTTCATTATTTAGAATTCTTTCCTGTAACAGTTTTTGGTTTATTAAAATTTTCTCTACGTTTCCAATATTCCAAATAATTTATATTGGATTATATAAGACAAAGAAATTGTACTTTGATTACAAAATAGTCCACAGACTGTGAAGAAACTCCCACCCACAATTGTATGCAAAGATTATTCATTCCCCAAAGATTAGTCATCCACATTCAAAGGGTTAGCTTCTACAAAGACACTTCATTCTGTTTTTCTTATCTTTTTTAAAATCTTACTTCTTGGAATGCTCAAGGCTTTCTCCAGCAATTAAAAATAAAGCATAAAAATGTTCGTAGCCTAATAATTTTGATAAAGAAAAAATTAGCTAAGAGGTTCAACTATGTTATCCAAAGGATATTAGTAGCAAATATTCTTCTGAAGTACACATAAAAACACAGTCAGCACCTTTCATTAAGTCACATGGTATTGACAATAACTTTTAACTCGTGTTTACTTCAAAGTTTAAAAGAAAAATCAGAAAAATATTTAATCTATTCAGTTCTTTTTGTCTTGTGCCAAAATATATCTTGGAATTTCAAGGAGTCAAACTAGTTGAATAAGAAGAAAAGATCAAAGACAATGTTTAGAATTTTGGTAAGAAACACATAGAGGCAATTTAAATAATATCCAAAATAAATGAGTGGGAATTTTTATATAGAGCACAACATCATAGGCAGAACTACCAAACACTGCCAGAACTGTGTGTCACCAAATATTCAAGTATAAATGAGATCAGAAACTTCCCCATGGGTATGTAGCATGTCTCCAAGCATCTGCAACACTTGTTTCTTCTGCTCCAGCAGAGCTGTCAGTGACGAACTTTCTTGTGGAGAACTATTTGGGATCTCTCCTCTTGGCTAGAATTTTAAGTGACGCTGTATCATGCCACCACTGACACAGGGAAATCTAGGTTGGGGATAGCGGAAGCTGTCATTCATTGTTAAGACATGCCCAGTCCTAGGACACCATTTTTCTATGGTGCTCAGCAACAGGTGCCTCTATTTTCCTTTGGAATAGCCAACTAACCCGACTGAACTGGAAAAACATTGATCAAGCTACGTCTATAATACATAATTATTTGTCAGCATCAAATGATTTCCTAGAAAAATTAGGTGTGTTTATCCGAACTTCCAAATAATTCTGCTAGGTAGTTTTGTATTTCTCTTACATTCATTTTATTCTGCTCTGTATTATATTTAGTTGTTTACGTCTCTGTTTCTTCAACTAGGTGCTAAACTAATTGGAGGTGAGCATCTGCATAATTCACACTTGTGTTCTCCACAGTTGGGGCATCATTCTTTCAGCTTTCTCAGTCCCCAGAAATGGTGGCTTCATGGGCTGCTGCTCAGGTAGGGTTGTAGAGGCTGGGCTGCTGGGTTCCAGCAGCCGCAGAAGCCTTGTGTCTGAAGTAGTGGAAGAAGATGTAGCCTGAGGAAAAATGAGAATCATATGCAAGAAAAGGACCCCTAAACTTGTCCTATGTAACATGAGGTTTAAAGGCAATGAGTGTGAGACTCCAGTCAAGAGGCTGAAGCAAGACGTCTGGGGTTGAGGATATGGTCGTAAAATAGGATAAGGAATGGAACGACGTTAGTGATTAAGATTGAGAGCAAAGCAAAGATTCCAGGGCTCAAAATTATTGGACGTTGAGACAGAGGAGCCAGCTGACTGATTTAAAGGTACAGGGTTAGGCCAGTCAAGGATAGTTTGTTACTTATTGTTGGTATATAATGAATTTCTTTTGGATGAATCCAAGTAGTTAATCGTATGTTTCACTAAGAGTGATAATAAGGTGGCCTAACACCAACCCTAGGCTCTTGACAGTGTGAAACTATGATAGTTTGATAAGTGTGCTTCTCATCAGAAGGAGGGCTTTTTGGATAACATTTGGCCTAGAAACTATTCATATCGTACCCAAAATAAAATTAATAAAAATTCCTGCTGCTGGAGGGAAGGTATTTGGCAAGGGCAACTTTAGCAGGACTATTTTATGAAACATATATTGTAGGAGAGCTACGTCTTCTGAAATTACCCATATCTGTGCAGTCATATGGTAGATTGTATTTTCCAAAGATGGTCTCCACAATATATTCCATATCACAGGCAGTTTCCACACTGTGAGATTGATAAGTCTTCCATCAATTGGTAGGGCCCCGTGTCCCCTCCCTTTGAACTGGGAAGACCTTTGCAATAGCTTTAACTAATAGAGTGCAGCTCAGTGATGCTATGTGACTTCAGAGGGGAGGTCACAAAAATGCCACACATGTTCACATGGTCCTCTTGGGACATTCACTCTTAGATGTCAGCCGTTATGCTGTGGGGAAGCCAAGCACCCATAGGAGGACCAGAAATAGGTGTTCTGGCCAATAGCTGCAGCTAAAGTACCATCCATCCCACATCATAACCATCATAACCACTGGACGTATGACTGAGTGAGCATTCAGATGGTTCCATCCCCAGCCAAGACATCCTTGGCTTCTTGCCCCTTCTCCCCCAGCTGATGGAGCGTGAGGCACAGACAAGCTGCTGCCGCTGACTCCTGCTCACATTTCACATTGTGAGCAAAACAAATGATGTTTGTTGTTTTAAGCTACTAAATTTAGAGTGGTTTGTTACTCAGCAATAGATGACTGGAACAAGTCACAAATAGAAACAAGCATGGTTTGCCCTATAGGAATACCACTTTGATGAAGACGGTTGAAGGCTATTCTCATGAACCTGGTTTCATTTTTTCTACGCTCTTATGAAAGGAGCAAATTCATCATAGGAATGTAATATTTTTCATATTTGGTGAATATTAGTTGCAAAATAAGGAAAAAATATTATCAGTAATTTATGCTTACAGTGTAAAATCTACTTCTAAAAATGATGACTGAATATTAAAAAGTATTTTTTTGCCTCTGAATGTCGTGGAACATATTGCATTGCTAATAAAACAAAAACACACAAGCTTAGGCAGAATTTTTTCCCAATACTTTATAAGGACAGTAACAAAATGCTCTTCCTACAAGCTAGTTTTTTTCCAGAAATACAGTTTGCTAATGTATAAATGTCAGAACAAAGTGACTATTGGAGATGACACCCTATAATTCAATGCAGCACTAATTTGAGTATTTGAAAAACTTAATTACTCATTCAAAGGAAATCTCTGGTTTCTTCTGAATGTCTTCCCTATCAAGAAAAGTGAACCTTTTCATTATCACATTTTGGATTTTAAAAAAAGGAAGCATCTAACATTTATGTTTTAATTGAGTTAAATGCCTAAGACTTCGGTGATATTGCATGTGACTTGCAAGGGAAAATAAAAATATCTTCAGATGAAAAAAGTGCTAATAAGGTCTGCTTAAAATATTTCTGAAATAACTAGGTATTGTGCATTTGAGAAATTATTCTTTAACAATCTAAAAGATTATTCATTTCAATTTGACTAAAATGACAACTGAAAATGACTGCAAGCTTCTAAAAAGGAGCATGATATAATCAAAATGACACTTAAGAAAGATGATTAATAGTGCTGCATGTGTGAAACGTATGAGCTGAGATTCTCAAGAGAGTGAGCTTGGAGGGGTTGGGTACGGACATGGTCAAACTTGCTGCTCCGGGAGAATCGGAAACACCTCTCCCACAGCCTCCCTTGATAACTTCCAAGGGCAAACCAATGGAATAATGAGGAATGCTGGGAACTCTGAGAGGGCTTGGGCCAGGCTGTGGGAAGAGAAACTAAAGGATGGAACAAAGAAATATGGATTATGAACAAAGACTTGGCAGAATGGACTTTTTATTTGAATGTGGTAACTGGTAACTGTAATGAGGATTTAAGTGAAGAGCTCGAGGGAAATAGTGGTACAGAGAAAACGGGATGGAAAAATGAGAGAGGAAGAAAAATTATCTTGAGCTACTTACTAAAAAAATAGCCTTTTCTATCTCAGCAATGAATTATTTAGACTCCAGGAATTGATTCTGTGAAGCAATTGATATTTTTGTATTTCAATGAAACCTGGTTCATCTTCAGACACTGGGAAGCTCAATATAATTTCTATACAGATTTTTTTCTTTGAATTATGCTATTTAATGTGAAAAAATGAGTCATTTTCCATTGAAATATAAAAATGTTAGTTTGGAGCATAAGAAATAATATTTTAAGGGTTGCTAATTTATTCTTGGTAATGTTCTTTTCATGTTAGTAAGTACATCAGTTTTTTTTTTTAAATAGAAATGTTATAGTATTAACTTCTAAAAAATTCTGTGAACTACTTTTGATACATGTATTTTTCTTAAGAATGTAGCTATTGGATATATTGTGTGTCAGGGGAAGAGGGAGAATCTCTCTCTGTCCTTTCTCTTAAGGTTCTTCTGGCTGGCCAAATAATTAATGAGACAGGTTAGCAGGAGAAAATAATACCAAGTTTAATAACATGTATACATGGGAGAAAGCAGGGACACTGCGTTTTTTAACACAATAGCAGAAATTCTCATCTTAAATATCATTTTTAGCCAATGACAAAGGAGGATTTTGGGGGTGGGGGGAGTCAGTTATAGGAGATTACCACTAAAGCACAGTAAACAAGAGTAAGGTTTATTATGTAGCTCAAGGCCTCACCTTTTACATTGATAAGTCACTAGAAATGAGCTCATCCCCCTCTCTTCTCCAAACAGAGAGGGAGATACCTTTACAAATGGAGATTTCCCTTATAAATGTAAATGATTGTCTGGCAACTCTTCGCAGGGTCATCTAGAGAATGTGGCCAGAGAGACAGAACTTCTGATAAGAGGGGCTTGTTGGTGCCTTTTCTATTGTAACATTTACCCTACGTTATCTTTATAGCCATCATGATAGATCTATTCCAGGAAGGAGCCACCATGTCAAATTTTTTAGGCAGTTAGTGGGGGAGGTCAAATGTCCCTAGAGAAAACAACCAAGGTAAAGAGATAGATTTCAGGGTGGCCAAATCTTGATCTCCCACATGTGATTTCCTCTAAGACCTCGTTTGCTACCCTTGCTTCCTTTGACATCAGATCTTCCAAGTTCCTACCCCTCCATCCACAAATGGTCTGGCTCATTCCCTCATCGTCTGTTTACCTCCTTAATCACTTCCTACACTCCCATAATCCCTGACAGCTGACCAATAACCCCCACTATGGTTACTTAGGAAAATAGCAGGGGGTAGCATGGCGAAGACCTGCTTCCTCCATATTTTCATCTGGTGTGAAGAGCATAGTCTCCTCTGTAACTCTGTTAACTTCAATTTTTGGTAATGTTTCCAATTCAAATCAAGATGAAGTTCATAAACTCCCTTCGCAGCCTGGATGAAGAGGCGTACTGAAGGCAGTATGCAATGAACAGTATAGAAAGGTTGACAGAGTTAGCCTTGGTCTATGCTCTACAGCCTTGAGTCTTGAAAACCCAGCTTTCAGAGAGCGTGCTATGCGGTTGGGCTCTGTTGAACTTTGCTACTGATCAGTGTTTCAGCCTTAAGGAAGTCTATCCCCCAAAGAAGTGCTGAGTCTCTAAATGTCAAAACATTCTCCTTTTTGAAAGAACGGTTTCTTTTGTGTGCAAAAGGTCTTCCTCTGACTCACTCAGTCTGTTCTCCTTAGCATTAAAAAATAAACAGAAGCGACATATCCTTAAAATAGCTATCTGAACTCGAGTCACCTGTGCATCCCTGAAGCTCTCTAAATGAATGAACTGTCAAACATCGCACAGAGGTGGGAATTAAAACTGCTGAACTTCAAGTATTAGAGACAATACAGGGCTTCTTCAGGGCAGCACGTCTGCCAGAGTTCACACAGCTGCTGTGTCGCTGCATTTCTCCTAGTGTATTAAAACATTCCCTTTGAATAACACAGACTCTATGCTACATTACTTAACCTCCGGGTGATTTGAAGCTTCCAAACCATCATCCAATTAGAGCTGACATTCTTCTAGTTAGCTACTGTATTTGGAAGAAGAACAAGTACAAAGGGGAATTTAAGAAAAAGACATGTTGCTTCGACTGGAGAAATGAACAAAGATTAATCATGCCTTTGTGGAATTGTGAGCATTTATTAATGGAGCATTTTAGTTCGATGCAATGTTTACTTATTAATTGCTTAAAAGCTGTAATGTTGGTTTCCAAACTGCCTGTTTAACTTACTGTAACAGAGGTGTTGTTGCACCTCTGTGCCCCCCTCACCTTCCCAGCTTTCCCTCAAAGGGCAGGCTTTAATAAACTTTGGTAGCAATGAAAAGTTTGCTCTTTCTGCCTCCTGCTTCTTGTAAGTTTCTCTTTCACTGACTCTATGGTTACAGCCAGTAGTGACTGGAGGTGCCAGAGCCCTTCTTCTCTGTTGGAACCCAAAATAAATGCAGTGGAATAACCATCTCTCCATTTACCCCGCCATCCTGCCCCTTCACCAGACTATTATTCTAGGTGAAGGTTTTATGTGCAGTGTTAGAGCATTCTCAGAAGGAAGTGAAAATGGAGTTGGAGTTCTCCCTCACTAGGATACTACTTTTACACTAGAGCTTCCAGTGACTTTGCACAAATATTTCTTTTGGGAACCCTCCTGCCTTTCCGCAAGAGTAGATGTGATTCTTTATTACTTTCTGAGCTCTTAATTTTAAGTAAGACCCTGGACTACAGCTGGATGAAAGCTGATGTTCACCTCTCTGCTGTCTCACAGGCTCCAGGCATATGATGGGCTCTAGTTTATGAGGAAGGCTCGAAGGGAACTCTCCAATCCCTGTCCATTCTTCCTGTGGCCCTACTAGTGTCCTTGCTTGGCGACCTCGTTAAATAAGCACATCTCTTCAAAGAGAAACCTAAACATTTGTTTGTGTGTTTATTTTTGAACAATGTAGCTTGTCCATAGTGAGGAGAGATTTCTTCTTCTCTATTTGCAGGAGCTGCCTTGCCCTTGTGCTTTAGGGACAATGGGGACACTTGATTGGGCTAAGAAGCCTTGGGATCTTTCCAACTCCAGGATGCAGTGACATCCCAAGAGCACACACTTTTTAAATGGATATTCTTTTTGTTCCCTAGGGAACATCTCCTGAGCTGATTGAATTCTTTTGGTGGAGGATCGGACCAGACAGAAAAGGAAGCATTTGCTTATTTCATCTGCTGCATTTCTCTCTCACTGCACTTGAACTATGAACCTCTACTCAAAATGGATGGGTACTCGTCGTTTCCTGAACATACGCCGTTTTCACCTTTATAATTTGCCCTCGTTTTACCACCAACACTGTCGTCCACCTCCAAGTCATTCCACAGATAGATTCCCTCCTTCTCAGAAGATCTTCCTTTCCTCCTCCAGCCTGTGATGAGCTCATTCACCCCACATGTCCTTGCTCAGCACAAATTGTCTCTGCTACTCTTTGGGCATTCATTTTGTACTAGTCTACTTGAACTGCCATAAAAAATACTGCAGACTGCATGGCTTAAACAACAGAAATTTATTTTCTCACCGTTCTGGAGGCTTAAAGTCCCAGATCAAGGTTCGGCAGGGTTTGGTTCTTGCTGAGAACTCTCTTCCTGGCTTGCAGGCCGCCTTCTCACTGGGTCCTCACGTGGTCTTTCCTCTGTGCTCACACGAAGTGAGAGAGAGGGAGCTCTCTGGTGTCTCATAAGAACACTAGTGCTATGGGATCAGGGCCCCACCCTTATGACTTCATTTAAACATAATTACTGCCTTGAAGGCCCTGTCACTAAATACAGCCACCCTGGGGGTTAGGGCTTTAACACATGAATTTTGACAGGGGCACAAATATTCAGTCCATATGCTTTCTGTTCATGGTTAACACATATGTACGTACAGAAATGTGTGTATATATGTGTATATATATATTTTTTAATCAAAGAGTTGTAAGGTCTTATAAATGTATCTTACACATTTTTATACTTTACCTTTTGTTGGTACTGAATGCATGTTTTCTCACTGACAAAATATATTCAGATATGAACCATTCACACGCTAATTGCCACGTTCTCTCTCTAGCATACATTATTTAATTAAAAAAATCCCCACTTCCAAGCCTGCTTTAAAATTCTAGAAAATTCTTTAGCAAATATAAAAAAAAAAACTGTTGTTGGAAAATCTCAGGCTTATCTAAACTTGATGGCTTGAAAACGTCAAGAATTTTCTCTTTTTCAAAGCTCTATTTTTGTTCACATTCATTATATGAGATATTTTAAAAATTTCTTAGATCAGATAATTTCTGTTAACTTTTTATTTTTTTCTTTATAATTGTGGGTTTCAGTGCCTTTGGCAGAAAAATACTTATCTGTATTGTTGTTATATGGTAGAAGACATGCTTAGCTTTGATTTTCTGCTATATTTTGTAATCTTTGAATGTAGTAATACCATAGGTGTATTCTAAATTAGAAGACTGAAAAATATTGAATGAAACACATAATACATAGTGTTTATATTGGCACTAAGTGGACACATAGCACATTCAATTCGTGCTATCGGGCATTGTAAAAAGAAGACTCTTCTGAACTATTTTTCAAATGCTTCCCGTTTCTGTTTCAATATAACACAAATTTTACCTCCTAATTTTCAGGTAGCACCTAGCTCTTCAGAAAGCAATTTATCTTGACTTCATATGAATTTTTCTCAATTTAATTAAGTACATTTTATTTAAAGATTTTTATTTTGAAAAGACTAATCATCATTGAAATTACACTGCATGCTACACATAAAGACACTAGCTGCAAATACTAATTATAATGCTGTAAGCAAGAGAAGAAAAAAATAAAAACAATATGGATAATTGCCATTAGGCCAAACCTAAATTGATGGAACTATTTAGCTAACTGAATTCTTAACTTTAGCAAAGCTCCCATGACTCCACTTTATTTATTTCTTTTTAGAATTTGTGTTGCATCTTTATAGGAAAACAATTTATAGAGATTCTAGAATTTTATTTAAGAAACCATATCGGTTATTGTTATAAGTTTTGGTCTCTAACTTTTTTTTTTTTTTGCTTGAGGAAGATTTGCCTGAGCTAACACCTGTGTCAGTCTTCTTCTATTTTATATGTGGGTTGCTGCCACAGCATGGCCACTGACGAGTGGTGTAGGTCTGCACCCAGGAACTGAACCTGGGCCACTGAAGCAGAGAACATTGAACTTAACCACTAGGCCACAGGACTGGCCCTTCTAACTTTTTAAAGAAACCAAATCTCAGAAGGAATGCATGAAGCTGCTGGCAGGACTAACACTAGCTAACTATTCAATGAATTCATATTTGTTTCAAGAGAGATGACATTGTTTAACCATTGTTTCTAACTGCCAAGAATCACTAACATTTAATGTATATTTCACTACATGAAGGAAGTTGATAGCCAATTGATATATATGATATCAATGTCAGGAAACAAGGATCAAAATTTTCCATTAATGGACGTGTTTGTAATATATTTAATAACGCAATATTGTGCATATTATTGTGATTGATTTCATTAAAATAGACAGTTAAAAATCACAAACTATTCAGTATTTAAAAACTGAGAGTAAAAAACACAGATATAGATGTCACTATGACTATGAGATATTAAGTGTGGAATTCTAATTACTGGACCTGATGGGGAAAGAAATCTGATGGAGTAAAAAAGTAATTATTATAAAACTGTTGATAGTGTAGGTAAATGACTTGTCTCTAAAATTAAAAAGTCAAACCTAGCTAATTATATCTTAGCTAATAAAAACTGTAGTGATAAGGTTTATAGCTTGGTGAAAAACTAATGAATGCTTTAATGAATTTTCTGGTAAATTATATAAGTCAAAAGTAACTTAATAAGGAGTCTGAAAATGGTTAGAAGATTACTGAGACATAAAATAATGCTAGAAATAGTGAAACTCCATTTCTATACAGGAGGAATTTAAATTAAATCTGTCTTATTAGGTTGTATCTTATTGTCTAAAATAGTCTAGCACAACATAGAATTTAATAATTATTGCATGAATTAATATTAAAATTAGGCACTGTATGAAAATAAAGGTGATGTGTGTGTACATGTTAACTCGGAGGGCTATAGGCAATATTTCAAGGTGGTCAATTTTTAAAAAATTATAATAAGAACATTTAATATGAGATCTACCCTTTAAGAAAATTTTAAATGTACAATACAATATTATTAACTATAGGCATGATGTTGTACAGCAGATCTCTAGAACTTATTTATCTTGTATAACCGAAACTTTATGTCCATTGAATAGCAACTCCAAATTTCCTCTTGTATTATGTGTATATTGCATGCATTGTATGTATATACTACATTAAAAAAAATCTATTCATCCATATATGGACATTTAGGTTTTTTCTACATCTTGACTATTGTGAATAATGGAGCAATGAACATGGGAGTGCAAATATCTCTTCGAGATCCTGATTTCAATTTTTTTTTGGATAAATACCCAGAAGTGGGATTGCTGGATCATAAGCTAATTCTATTTTTAATATTTTGAAGAACCTCCATATTGTTTTCCATAGCAGCTGAACCATTGTACATTCCCACTAACTGGGTACAAGGGTTTTAATTTTTCCACATCCTCCACACTTGTTATCTTTTGTGTTTTGATAATGGCCATCCTAACATCCACTTATTCTAGATTATCCAATTTGGTGGCATATAATTTTTCATAGTAGTCTTTAGTGTCATTTTGCTAAAAGTTCTGCTCTAATTTGTTATTTCCTTCCTTCTACTAACTTTGGGCTTAGTTTGTTCTGCTTTTCTAGTTCCTTGAGGTATAAATTTAGGTTGTTTATTGAGGTTTATTGTTTATTGAGATGTTTTATTCTTTTTAATGTAGGTATTTATTGATATAAACTTCCCTCTTCTTACTGCTTTTCCTTTATCTTATAGATGTTGGTATGTTGTGTTTTCCTTTTTATCTGTCTGAAGGTATTTTCTAATTTCTTCTTTGATACATTAGTTGTTCAGGATTGTGCTGTTTAATTTTCAAAATTTCCATTTTTCCTTGTGCTATTAATTTCTAGCTTTATTCCTTTGTGGTTGGAAGAGATACTGGTATGATTTCAGCCTTCTTAAATTTGTCAAGACCTGTTTTGTGACCTAACATGTGATCTATCCTGAAGAATGTTCCGTGTGCACTTGAGAAGAAGGTATATTCTTCTGCTGTTGGATGGACTGTTCTGTATATGTCTGTTAGGGTCCATTTGGTCTTCAAAGTGATCCAATTTTGTTTTCTGTACTTTGTACCTCACTCACTATTTCTTTCTCCTCTCCCCTAATCAGGGTATTTGTGCTGCCTTTTAGCTGTTCAAAACACAAATCATCCAAACATATATACTTAAGCACCTCTAAAAGTTTATTTTTTTCCCCTTCTAAAATTTACAATATTTTCAACTTAAATTTCGATTCCATTTTGCCAGTCTAGTTAAAAAACTCATCAGTATAGTTGAATTCCTGGGCTGGTTTATGTCTCCCAAGCTATTTACATATTTTGCAACTGAAAATGGGAGAGGATGCTTACCTTGTTTTACTCTATTTTGGCACCAGAAGTTTTACCAGTAATTAGACTGGGCTGTTGTGGCCCAGCAATTTAATACATACCCATATATACAAGCACAGGGCTCCTCACTGTCCTAATAACCACTATCCAATCTCCTTTGTTTGATGTTATCAGAGAAATGTGTTTATAACATGAATATATTTATCCCTTTCCACCAAAGGTACTGTATTTTAGTCTTTGTCTTTAGAGGTGATTTTAGAAAGGTGTAAACAAACATTTGAATTTTGCACATAAAATTCTAATGAATTCTAAAATTGCAAATTTTACAAGCAACTCTGAAGCCTGTGGAAAGTGATGTTTGAGAACCTCTGTAATCACATGCAAAGCCATTAATAAGTGGGGATCTGGCCGAGTTAGACAAGTTCACAGTTGAAGCCAGAAGTGACAAGCATGATGACTGGATAAGTTCTTCAAAAGAGAATGATTTGAATTTCAAAGGATTAAGAAAGTTCCTTTGGGAAAACAGATGAATTCTTGAGTAATATCGCAAGGAAACAACCCTCTTGTATGATCCTGCTGTCAAGCTTGAGGTGAAAACATATTATACAATTTTATGTGAATAATTTAAAAAATTTTAAAAAACAGTTACAATGGATTCATTTTTTGGTAAATTCTAAGAATTAGCATATGGTTGTAACTATATCCTCTATTTCATTAAAAGAAAATAAACTTATTTTTATATTTTTAAATTTTATATTTCAAAGTAAAGTCTCATTCATACATTTTTTACTGCATATATAAAATTTTGCCCTGGTTTTAAGGAGGCTTACTTAAATGTTTTTTCCCTTGACCTAGTGAAAATTGAATAATGAGGACTCTATATATGTGAGTCATTGTGTGTGTGTGTGCGTGCATGTGTTTGTTAGCTATGTAAGTTAAACCCATTTTCCTCCCCACCAAAAAATAATTTCTTGATTTGTCTGAACAGTGAAGAATCTGCCAGTGCCTGGACACTTTCTGTATATCAACAATTAAATAATCTCTTTTACGACAGTAGATGGGCATGCCTGTTCAATCACTTTCATATGATAAGAAACTCATATAACTCAATAGCAAAAAAACAAATACTCTGATTAAAAAATGGGCAAAGGACGAGAATAGACATTTTTCCAAAGAAGACACACAGATGGCCAACAGGCACAGGAAAAGATGCTCAACATCATGAATCATCAGGTAAATGCAAATCAAACCACTATGATGTATCACCTCACACCTGTTAGGATGGCTTTTATCAGAAAGACAACAGATGACAAGTGCTGGCAAGAATGTGGAGAAAAGAGAACCCTTGTGAATTGCTGCTGGGGATGTAAATTGGTGCAGCCACTATGGAAAACAGTATGGAGGTTTCTCAAAAAATTAAAAATAGAACTACCTTATGATCCAGCAATACCACTTCTGGGTATTTATCTAAAAGAATTGAAATCAGTATCTTGAAGAGATATCTGCACTCCAATGTTCATTGCTTCATTATTTACAACAGCCAAGGTATAAACAACCTAAGTGTCCATCGACAGATGAACAGATAAAGAAAATGTAGTAGATACATACAGTGGAATGTTATTCAGCCATAAGAAAGAAGGAAATCTTACCATTTGCAACAACATGGATGAATCTAGATGATATTATGCTAAGAAGTGAAAGTACCCAGACAAAGGCAAATACTGTATCATACCACTTATATGTGGAATCTGAAAAAGGCAAATTCGTAGAAACAGAGAGTAGAACAGTGGTTAGCAGGGGCTGGGGATGGGAGAGATAGGGAGATGTTGGTCAAGGGTACAAGCCTTCAGTTATAAGATGAATAAGCTCTGGGGATCAACAGTACAGTGTGGTGAGCATAGTTAATAATATTGTGTTGTGGACTTGAAATTTGCTGAGAGAGTAGATATTAAATGTTCTCCTTACACACAAAAATAAGGTAAGTATGTGAGGTGATAGATGTGTTAATTAACCTGATTGTGGTAATTATTTCACAAAGTATATGTAAGTCAAATCATCACATTGCACACTTAAAATATGTACAGCCTTATTTGTCAATTATACCTCAATAGAGCTAAAAAAATAAAAATAGGAAATAACTCCCGCATCACTTTAATATGAAAATGTATGCATTACATTTGAATATCATTTAAAATATTCCCCTTAATTTTAAAAGTGTTTTCTCTTTAAAACTTAGAAAAGTTCAGAAGGTAAAAAGGAAGTAATATACCTATAGTAATAATAAGTGTATTACACCCATATAGTATACCTATAGTATTGCCATCTAGTAACAAGCACTGTAACACTATCGTATATTAGTATCTGTCTTTCCTTCTAGCCGTTTTTCTATGTGTAACAATATTGAAGGAATATTTTTATCATTGTTATCTTGGAATTGTTTCTAAAGTCCCAAAACCAACCAACCAAACATCCAAATTAACAACAAACAGATGACGACACCAAAAGGTAGCGGGTACATCCACACCTGCAGACCGTTTCTAAGGAAGTGTCAGTCATATTTCCATAAGATTACTAAGGCGTCAGAACTGGCCCTCCTGTCTTCCCCCTCCCTAGTCTATATGGGTACTTTATTCAAGGGATCTTGTGAACGTTTAGAGATGTGAGCTGTTGGTCTCAGCAGGAGAATGACATGTGTAGCAGAGTTCCAATAGAATGCCTTGTAAACAGTGCGGGGGGAGGGTGCAACCAGGAAAGGGGAGATAGATATCTTATTCCTCAGTTGGATGCTTATCCATCAGACTTAATGACCTGTCTTCTCTGCCTTTCTGGAGAGGGGGTGGGGAAGAAAAATTGAGGGTGATTGGGGGAGAGAGAGAGAGAAATAAAGCTGTCTTTCACTCTCATTTTTTCTGAGACAAAGACATGTCCTTTTCTAGAGGGTCAAGGGAACATGAAGGAAGGCCTCTGAGCTTCAGTAGGCTGGTCCATGCCCTACTGGAGAGAATTGGGCTTTGGGAAGTGGGCACCAGTAGGAAGGGTTGTGGGTGAATGCTAGGGCTAGAAGTGGGGTGGCAGTGGGGTTAGGAAGCAGCTAAATGGGAGTGAACTCCCCAAGTCAGCAGACTATTTCGTGAGGGGTCTCCCTCAGGGCCTGCTGAGAACCTGTACCAGAAGCCCTTGGGAGCGTTTACAGCTGTGAGGGGCTACAGCGGTGGCAGTTCATAGGACACTTTCGGTCTATTTCTGTAACCTCTTTTCCTACCTGTTCCCGGAAGTTCTGGAAGCAAAAGAGCAAAGGAGCGGGAAGAGTGAAGAAGAGTTCCCTCCCGCTGGGGAAAGGCCAAGTGAACACAGAACTGAGTACAAGATTGGGATTGTAAACCTCCACTAGACTAGACTAGAATTCTCAACATTTGAAAGAGACTGGGAAACTATAGGATCCGTCCAAGATGTCGTTCAAGGATAGGAAAAGGAAATCCAACAGAGCATATTTGAAGGCCTTGAACCTAAAAATATAAAACCACGTCATCTTTGTATCCTACTGGGCGCAAGGGCTGTTCAATAGGCCAGTCTTACTTGCACATAGAAAGCCGAGGTTATGCTGTCGATTTCACGATTTTGCTTTGCTTAACTGTAGTTTAAAATTTAACTATAGTGTCAACAATATTTTCCTATATTATTAAAAAAATCTCTCTCTATTAGTTATGTGTGTTTATGTTTTGAGGAGGTTAGGAAATAAAGCCTCAACTCACAGAAGAGAAGGGTAATCTTGTTCCATTTGCTGCCAGTACTCAAAGAACAGGAACCTTGATCCCCCACTCCAATCCTGAAGTCAGCTCTTCAGGGAGAAGATGGAGAGGGTGTGTGTGTGTCCTTTCCTATCTGTTCTAGTATCTTCCATGCCAGTGCACTAAAAAGATGTTTTGCATAAAGTAAAAGGAATTAAATATGATAGTAAAAGACAATGTGTTCTATTTTATAGACCATACTATCTTTACTAGTTCTCTATTCCCCCAAATTTACTGTTTTAAATAAAGCTGTGTATGAACATCTTTGCCTAGAAACTTTTACTTTATTTGGCATTATTTCTCAGGATGGATTTCTAGAAATTTCAACCAGAATAGATAGAATACCTTTTTTTTTTTTGGTGAGGAAAGTTAGCCCGGAGCTAACATTTGTTGCCAATCTTCCTATTTATGCTGAGGAAGATTGGCCCTGAGCTAACATCTGTGCCCATCTTCCTCCATTTTATATGTGGGATGCCTGCCATAGCTTGGCTTGATAAGCAGTGTAGGTCCATGCCCGGGACTGGGCCTGGGATCCTGGGTTGCAGAAGCAGAGCGTGGGAGCTTAACCACCACGCCACCAGGCCAGCCCCTAGAATACATTTTTAAAATGCTGAATATATATAACAAATGTCCTCTTAGGAAATATGAGTGTGAAAGAAAATTAAGAAGACAACTAAAATCATGTTAAATAGCATCAGCCAGAGAAAGGCATTACTACCTTCTTCCAATATTTCGCCTGTGCTTAAATATTTTAAAAGTGAGATCATGATGTATAATATTTGTGTACTACTTCTCCCCAATTAATATTATATCATGAGAGTTTTTCTATATTCAAATATTTTTTGAAAATTTGATTATAAACACTAGTATTTTACTGAATTGGTTTACAACAATTTGGTTTTCTTTTCCCTTATCATGGATACTTAGATTGTTTCAATTGTTTTGGGCTTATGATAACTGCATTGAACATCCACGAATAAAACTTTTTACCATATATCTACAATTTTTTCTTTAAACTTGATTCTAGAAATGGAATTCTTGCATCAAAAGTTAGGAGTATTTTGCTAAGCTGTTTTCAAGAAAGATGGTACCAGTTTTTCAGTCCTAGAAGCAATTTATGAGGGGCATATATATATATTCTTATTTATACTCCGCTTGGCATTGAGAATTACCATGAAAATTTTTGTAAGTTTCATAAGAAAAACTGATATCATTTAATTTCCATTTCTTTGATTATGAATGAGGTTGAACTTTTCATTTAATGTCTATTATCCATTTGTGTTTCCTCTTGTGTGTTCTCTGTTCCTGTTTTTTGCTCATTTAGCTACTTGATGCATTTGCATTTTAAAAGAGGAACTCATTAACACTAGTAAATCTCAAATTAGTGAACCTATGTAGGAAATACTTTCTAAGCAGAAGGGGATGTTCTTTGCTCTTGTCTACTCTTTTAAAAAAATGCATTTAATAAAAAAATATTGAGCATCTACTTGTATGAGGAACTGTGCGCTGTGGGAAATAAAATGGAAAAAAAATATTTCTGGCCCTCAAGGAGGTGGCTATTGTGTGGCCTGAGTTTAAAATTCTTGAACTTATTGCTTCAAAAAGCTCACTGATTTCTCATTAAGAAATTGTAAAAATGAATTGAAGTATGTTAGAGAAAATATGAACAACAGCAAAACAAGAGAATAATTACTCATAAGTCTATCATCCTGATGAATCACTTTTATACTTCTTGGGTAGCCTTTTTTTTTTTGCATTTTGACATAGTTGTAATCACTCTACATAGTACTTTCTATCTTACTGTCTTTGTTTCACCTTATAGCTTAACCCAGTCTTTTGTTAGCAGAAGTTTTTATTCTAATGACTGGATTTCTCTACAATTTATTTAATCATCCTTATATTTGGTGACGTTTAGATTGTTTCATTTTTTTCAGTATAACTTCCTTAGGTCTGTTCTATATTTATTTCTGGGGAACTTAATTTTTTTTCACTCAATAGTGTATGGTGGGCATAATACTCAACTATTTGCATTTTAAATATGAACTTATTTAGAGAAAGCTAATTAGAAAGACTTAAGGACTAATAAAGTGATTTTTGGGAAACCATACCACTTTTTGCAGGTGATGATTTTGGGGGTGGTTTCCTTGTGTACCCCAGAGCACACCACATTGGTTGCTACTTTGTTGCATTGGAGAAAGTACTAGACCCAGTAAGAGAAGAGCTGGCTCATACTTCACTGTGTCGTCTTGGCTAAATTATCCTTTTAGAGTCTCTGTTTTTTCATCTAGAATGTATGGCTTCTAAAGCCTGCATCACACAATATGGTTATGAGGATTAAATAAAATAGCATAAGGTGCCTACTACAATGTGCTCCAAATTGGTTCAAGTTAATGTTAGATTCCTCCCTCCCTCACCCCTCTCTTTCATTCTGGCTCTTTGGGAGGAAAACTGGAGCTTGAGTTGGCTTGAGGGGTGGGATTTTTTTATTCTCTTTTTCAGATTCTTATAGGAATAGGCTCTTCATCATGGCAGTACCTTAAGTTTTCTCGAAGCCCCTAAAAATACAGGAGTTACCGATTTCCATCAGTTTACTCTAAGGCAATGTGTGAATAATTTCAGTTTAAAGAAATCTTCTCTATCCTGTCTTAGGCTGACTGTGACATTGCCAGAGTATCTCAGGCGGAGTCGGGATTCTGAGCCACAGCTCAGGACTCTGCTGCTTTTCCAGGATGCCAGGCTCCTGCTCCTCCTCTGTATTTCTAAGCAACTCTGTTCTGCCTAATCATATCCTTGAAACTTGTCCTTCACATCTTTTGTTTATCAAGTAAATAAGATTTTTGACACAACTGGAACAGAATTACTCAAGATTCTCTATCCAAATTCTGTAGTAATATAGTGGAAGTTACATTTTAGGAGGGTAAATGAGATTCTAAACGAGTACCTGCGCACAATGCCTTTCATTCTCATGAGAGAAATGATACCTTATATATCTTTCCTTATTGAATGCTTACAGGCATCACTGAACTAAGATGGGAAATCCTTGTTCTGGAAAAGCTGCTATCTGTTTTAGGACCCAAAGTTAAAGAGAGACAGAACTTTTCTTTTGCCTGTAGTAAATGTGTCCTTTACTATATAGCATGTACTTTACTGGGCATAAACCATATGATAATGTCAATAGTTTGCCCGTGAGCAGAATGAAAGGACATTATGCATATATATTCAAAAAGAAAAGCCATTTCTCCCAGGCTGTTTTAGAAAAGTAGAGATACCATGAAATTTATTTTTTAAAAAAGAAAAGCATGTTTCAATATAACTATTGTATACTATGTGCAGTTTGTATTTATTTGTCTTAGTGTGTTAGTATGATAGTGGATGAAGAGGGAAGATAATGAATTCTACTGAATAACCCAGATCAAACATGTGTAGGGTGGGTGGGGAGGGGAAGAACAGAGCTATAGTGAGGGAGCAGAGCCTGGATTGCGCTCCAGAGTTGGACTCTTTCACTTCAAAACCATCTCTGTCCTGAACTACTGGCTTGACCTTGGACAAACTACTTAAACTGTCTAAACCTCAGTCTCGGGGGCCGGCCTGGTGGTGCAAGCGGTTAAGTGCGCGCGCTCTGCTGTGGCGGCCCGGGGTTTGCTGGTTCGGATCCCCGGCACACCGATGCACTGCTTGGCAAGCCATGCTGTAGTGGCGTCCCACATAAAGTAGAGGAAGATGGGCACAGATGTTAGCCCAGGGCCAGTCTTCCTCGGCAAAAAAAGAGGAGGATTGGCAGATGTTAGCACAGGGCTGATCTCCTCACACACACAAAAAAAATTAAAAAAAAAACCCCTCAGTATCTTACCTATGAAATGGGATAATGAACATACCCGCTATATGCCGTTGCTGTGAAGATGAGATTACTTTGGTGAGGTGCCACACAGTAAAGGTTCTTGTACTGGAAAGTTATTGTTATTATTAATAAATTTTAGCATCTCAGATTTTACCAGAAAATAATTTGATTGAGACTAAGAGTTGTCAGTAGTTTGATAGACTAATAAATTTGAAGAAATAACTGATGACTTGGTTCTTAGAAAGTTTGTCCCAAACTATCCATCCTATCCAAGTTACAAGAAAGGATAAATTACAGTACAGAATTTAGCTATTACCGATGAAAACAGAGATGGAAGAAACAAATTCTGGGAGAAATTTATTCATATATTTATAGAATTATGCTATTAGGAGTTTCAATATTCCTTAGTGCCTGCTTCTTTTGAAGTGCAAATTTTCAAAGAAGAGTGTTGAATACTTTAATTCACTGGCATCTTGGCGCAAATTATTTTTATCAGTCCTATTTCTTTCTTCAACTGGAAAGGATTGCACGAAACCACTTGGGGAAAGACATGAATAAAATAAAGGTAAGGAGGGAGTGGGAAAAGAAGGTAGAAAGGCAAGAAGCGAGACCTGTCACACAAGCTTCCTAATTCATAATTTTACTGACAGCAGTGTGCAGAATAAACATTTTGCTTGATATCCATCTATGATTTCTTTAAAAATTCTCAAGAAAAATGTCAAATAAATTGCTTGGGAAAACTTTTTAAAATTAAGCATTTTGAAATTAACATGCAATTATACAAAAATCATTCTTGTCTAGCATCTGCTTGAGTTAACTACCCAAACTCACTCATTTCCTTCTTAGCTAAACTTTTTCTAATACATTATTTTAGAATAAATTTAGATTTAGAGAAAAGTTGTAAAGATTGTAGAGAGAGTTCCAAATGCTCTTCACTCAACCTCTCCTAATGTCAACATCTTACATAACCGTGATACATTTGTCAAAACCAATCAACAATTGTATGACGCTGTTAACTAAACTCTATTTCAACAGATTTTCCACTAGTGTTCTTTTTTGATTCCACGATTCAGTCCTGGACATCAGATTGTGTTTAGTCTCCTCTGGTCTGTGACAGATTCTCAGTCTTTCCTTGTGTATTAGTTTCCTATTGCTGCTGCAACAAATAACCACTTAGTGGCTTAAAACAATGCAAATTTATCTTATAGTTCTGGAGGTCAGAAGTCAGAAAATTAGATTCACTGGGCTAAAATCAAGGTGTCCACAGGGCTGCATTCATTTCTAGAGGGTCTAGGGAAGAATTCACTTTCTTGTCCTTTCCAGCTTCCAGAAGCTGCTCTCATTGCTTGGTTTGTGGTTCCCTTTCATCTTCAAAGCCAGCAACGTCTGGTCAAGTCTTTCTCACAATGCCATCTCTCTGGTTCTGCCTCTCTTTTTCTCATTTAAAGGTCCTTGTGATTATCTTGGGATCACCATGATAATCCAGGATAATCTCTTTATTTTAAAATCAGCTCACTGGCAATCTTAATTTTATCTGTAAACTTAGTTGCTCATTTCTTTGTAACATAATTTATTTACAGGTTCTGGAGATTAGGATGTGGACATATTTGATGGACATTATTCTGCCTACTAGAGCCTACCCTCTGGCTCTCAAAGATTCATGTCTGTTCCACATGCGAAATATATTCCCCCGATTCCAGGGTCCTCAAAGCATCAAGTCCAAAGTCTCACTCAATCTCATCAGCTCAAAAGTCCCAAGTCTCATTTTCTAAATCAGGTGTGATAAGCTCGGTACATAAGCCATCTGGGGTGCAATTTCTATCTGTAAATATGAAACTCAAGAAACAAGTTATTCGTTTCCAAAATACAATGGTGAGACAGGCGTAAGATACCAGTTATAGATGTTTGGTTCGAAAGAGGAGAAAATAGGAGAAAAGGAAGGAGTCATTGTGTATTGTAACCTTTAAAAATTCATATTTTCCTGCTCTTCGACATGCCCACAAACAGGCTGTGAGCACCTGTCTGGGTGCCCAGGCCACCAGCATGTTAAGGCTGCCCTCTGCCTCAAGTTTCCCTTCCTGTCGTCTTCTGACGGTGACCTAGTGACATTCAAATGCACCCATGAAATCCTGTCAGCCTTTTCTTGCATACCCCACCCTGACCCCTAATAAAGGCGCTTGCCCACACACCCTTGCTCTTTCTCGGCTCCCCAACTGCGTGGATGAGCTCGCTCCCCTGGTGTTCCCTCCCATGTCACCCCCTCTTGGAGTGCAGTGACTCCCTCTCTGGGACCTGAGAGTATAATAGACTGTTTTTTCCTGAGCCTCTCCTCTGTCTCCTCTTGTGGACACCCCTAACTGGCCATCTTATAAAAGAATACAAAACACACAAGTCCCAAGCAATTTCAAAATCCCTTGTGGCCCTCTGTCCTACCCTCCGGGTTTAACACTTCACCCTTGGAGTCATGCTTCCTTTTTCATAAAAGGCGGTGCATGTCTGCTGCTGAGTGTATGGGTCTGTTTCTTGCTTGGAGAATTCTGGGACTCTGACAGCCTTCTTGCATTGTGTATTCCCTATCTCTTTTAGTCCAGACTTGCAGTATTTCTGCTGGTATAAAATTCTCAAGAACCTAACAGCATTATGATTTTAGCCCAGTGAGACCCGTGTCAGACTTCTAACCTACAGGTCTATGAGATAACAAATTTGTGTCATTTTAAGCCACTAAGTTTGTACTAATTTATTACTGCAGCAATAGAAAACTATTACAATTGGATTTAGCAATATGGAGGTCATTGGTGCTATTGATAAAAGCTGTTTCAGGGAAATGGGAATGGGAGTCTGTTTAGAAAGGATTCGAAAGAGAAAGAGAGAACAATCAGAGAGAGTGCATTTAGACCGCACTTGGGTTTTTCCACATACTCCACACTTTCTTACTTCCACCTTAGCTCACTATCTTCCTTGTCTGCCTTGTCTTTCTTCCTATCCTAATTCCACCCCATTTTTGTGGTTCATTTCTATTGCTAAGCCTTCCTTTACTCTCCGTCTGGATTAGCTCTTTCTCCTTTGGGTTCCTATCACCTGGACACTTACTACATTGTATGATATAAGCTCGCTCCCCACCAAATTCCTTTGTATGCTCAGCACTGAGCAGAGGCTTAGCTGTAATCGATGTCCATAAGTGCTTACTGAATTAATAACTATTTGGGGGGCTCTTGCACATTGATAAATTAGGCGGTTATAAAGTCTACCCTATTAGTCTATGAAGTTATTATTTGTATTTTTTAGGTATGGTTCAGTAGTTAGGCTTCTATCCAAATATTTGGTAATGTAAGCAGAAAGGTTAACCAACAGAACAAATACTCATCAAATTTCAATCAAATTTGAGCTTCAGCACATGAAATCTATTTACTTGGGTGAAAAGTCTTTCCCAGGGAAATATTTGTAGATCATTATCCCATGTTTCAAAAGTAAATTTCCAAGTAAGTCCTAAGTTATGGATTTCTTTTAAATTAAAAAAAAAAGTATTTATAAAACTGAATATGAAGCTACTTAAATTTCAGGAAAGAGGACGCTAGGAAATGCTATAAACATTCGAAAGCTTAAACACACCTATATTGAAAGCCTAAATGCACACAGATGTAGAAACTAGAAACTTAAACCAATTACAATAATCAGGAAGCAAAATTTACCCAAATAAACAGAAAATATGATTTAAGTTTTAAGGCATTATAGAATTTTACTTCCTTGACTTAATTTACTTTTAAACGTTCTCACCTTTTCCTACCAATCTCCTATACTTCCTCTCGGCAGTCCGCCCCTTCAGTAGACAAAATATCCTGTGGCTTCAGAAACCACATAGTTTAGTTAGTTTTTCCTGTCCTCTCACCATGCACCAAGTCCCACACTGTCTTTTTATTATCTGATAGGCACTGAAATTTGCTTTGAGTAAGTAGCGCCATCTTACATAATTAGAAGCCTTTCATCTTGCAACTGCATTTGAAACAACCTAGAACAAGGAAGAAAACAAATGATGTTTCTGAGCAGCCAGAAATGCTGTCACAAATACCGGACTCTACAACTCAAAGAATTTACTCTTTGGAGAGTGCCTCAGGCCCTCGCTCAAAGTCTACTTACTTAGACATAGTCCATTTATCAATATATCCTGAGAACATTAATGACTGATGTCATAAAACAATAACTAATATTCATGAGGCGAGGATCTTGAGTGTTAAGTACAAGTTAATGTGTGTTCTGCAAATCAGAATAAACTAGAACAGAGAGTGGGCAGTTTATCGCTGGAAGAGTTCCCTCCAAAATAGATGAAATAGAAAAAGTTTGAACACTTAAGAAACGGGCTTCATTAGTTTACAAAATATATTTTTGTGGAGCACGTCATTTCCTAATAATGCAGAACAGTTTTCAGTTGACCCATCAGCATTACTTTGTGATTTTAAATTTACTTTACTGTTAAAATTGTTTTAATAAACAATTTTTAATTAATTTTTAATTGTTTAATAAACAATGTTTAATAAAAAATTGTTTATACAACAGTTTGGAGATAACTAAAGAAATCCTAGGGCATCACGAAAACTATTGGGGTCCACGTGATGCAATGGCTATAGAAAGAAAGTCTGGCTGATGAATTAAAATTAGCCTAATTGACTCTGAATTCAGATAGCTTGGGTTCAAATCATTATTCTGCTCCTGATGATCTGTGTGAACTTGGTCAAGCTACATAATTGTACTCTGCCTCAATTGCTCATTTGTGAAAAGGGGTAATAAATGTAGCACCTCTTAGTGCAGGACACAGAGTAAAACATAACAAATTTTAGTTGTTATAACTATTTCTATGTATTTTTAGTTTTATCAGTGTCAGAAATGCATCCATTAGACGCATAGAGAGAAATCAGAGAGAACTACAAAGTCTTAGCATTGGAGGGGAACTTAAAAATTATCCGGTAAAGGGAATGTAGAAACTGTCTAATCCAACTTTCACCCAATAGAGGAATCCCTTCTCAAATTCCCTGATAATCATTTAACATCTGCCTAGAAAATTCATGGAAAGGAGCTAACTCTTTTAGGAGTCTTTCTTTTGTGTCATGGCTCTGCCGACTCCATCCATTCACGCTAGTCTACCTTTTAGAGCACTAGAGAATAAAAATTCCCACCCTTTATGGAGAGCAGACAGTGCTGCAGGTAATGTCACACCTTACATGTATCATTGTTAATCTTTATAATAACCCTACAGAATTGATATGCTGAACTCTATTTTAGAGATTAAAAAAGAGACACAGAAGGCCAAAGATCTGGTCTGAGGTCATACAGTTAAGATGTTTAAAAATGATGAAGTGTTCTTATCAGTAATAGCCCTTTACAATATTTGAAAATATGTATTGGTTTTCTGTAAGCTCTCTCTTTCCTACAGCAAGGAATTCCTCAGTTATAGCTTATATAATATGAGGAGTGCATTTCCTGTTTGTCATCTTTCCATGAATACTAGAAAAACTTTTAACACTGCTCTAAAGTGTGACACCCAGGTGATAGTACTCTTCTCCAGGTAGATATTGCCTATCCTGGCTTAGATATTACTCTATTACACAGCCTAAGATATTTTTTGCAGCTATATCAAAATGTTGGCTAATGTTCAACTAGAGATCGACTAAGGCTTCTGGGTTTTTTTTCCTCCTTAATAAAAATGCTATCAAGCTTAGTCTCTCTCGTCGTCTTGTACACATGCAGAGTGTTTGTGTGTTCATTAGTTTGTTTTTTCATTCATACCATGTCTGTCAATTTCATTTTATGTTTCATCTCAGTGTTCTGCCTTGTCAAAACCGTTTTGAATCTTAATTCTGTCATCCAACCCATTAGCTCTGCCTCTCAACTTAGTGTTATTTGGAAATTTGATAACCATCCTTTCCATGTCTTCATCCAGGCTGTTGATAAAAACATCAAATAGGAAAGGGGCAAAGATTATAATTTTGTAGCATGCTACCAGAGACATTTTAGTTAATGATGCTCCATCTAAATGAATAATGGTCAAGCAATAAAAAATAATGCAGGCTTGGTTTGTATAATGTTTCATAGTTTCAAACCCTATATTTATCATATAACGCATTATTGTGATCTACTGCAGTCGTCGTGACTACCTAGCCAGGTAGACAGAGAAACTAGATTCAAGGGCAACAGGCAAAGGGGAGCAGGAAGTGGCTGCTTTGTGCTGGGATTTTAGGAGCTTTGGAAAGACTGCTTCTCCTCCTCAAATGCCTCCTCATTCAATCCACTGCCACGATCAATTCAAAGTCACATAGGAGTTTGTATACTGTTAAAAATGCTAACCTTTTGTGTTTTTCACCGTAGCACTTATCATCATACTATATGCTTTACTTATTATCTTCTTTGTTTTCTATTCCACTAGAATGTAAGCTCGATAGGGCAGGATTTTTTTTTTTTCTATTTCCTAGCACTTAGAACACTAGTAGATGCTTATAGTAGAGTCTCAAAAAATTATAAATAAACGAATAAAATCTTTAAGGCTTATAGGTCTGTCGAGTTTTGCATAAATGTGGCTGAGGTCCTGCAGAGCAAATTTTGATCAGTTCAGCCCCGTCAAGGCAGTGAATGTCTGTGCACGAAATAAATGTGAGCTCTCTGCTTCTGCCCTCTGCCCTCACCTCTTGTGTCCTCTGTCACCCTTCCTACTACTCTGACCCAGGATGTAGGGGACAGGTTCTTCTCTTATGTTCTCCAAGTTTCCTAACACTTTCTCCATGGGCCCCAGGTCTAAGGCTGGCTCTTCATTCTAGTCCCAGTGCAGGTTTGTCTTCCAACGACCAGTCTAGCCTGATAGCTTTTCTGAAATGAAAAACACCTAGCCTGAGGCAGGAGTCCCAGATGCTGAAAGCCTGCCTTCAGTTTCCATTATTCCTCATTTACATACTTTGTTGCTTCGATTCCTTAATAGGGACACACATTTTCTTCACTTGGTGTCTCAGTGTGCTGCTTGTCTGTAGCTTCACTGTAGATGCTGTAAAGTCCCAGGCCAAAATGAAGATGCCTTCAGCTCTGGGCTCTGTTGCGTCTGACCAAGGCCTCATTCCTCTCGTTGTCTGCCCTATCTCTTATTCTTTTACAATGATCCCAAGGTATTACAGAAAGGGACAGAGGGGGAGGGAACATGAGGTCACTGATAGCTGGAAGATAAGACACCTAAAAGCCAACTGTGCCCCCAACTTGGTTTTGCACAGAAGGCCCCTACTTATATTATTACTGAAATAGTTTGTATATGTACGCCTTCAGATATGATTAAGAAATAAAATACATGCAAAACACCAAAACATTTTTTTTCTTTTTTTAGGCTGGAGAAAGAGAAGTGACCTAATTATTGTTTTCAACTACATGATGAATTGTGTCCATCTGTTTTTCTCCTCCACCAGGAATAGAACTAGAGGAAATAGGCTTAATCTGTAGTCTGAGCTGTGTGGTTTAACCATGAAGGAGAATTTCCTGACAGTGAGTAGTGGATTATGGAATTTGTTTCTTAGGAGATTTAGATTTCCATCTGGTTGGGGTATGTTTGATGCAGTTGTCTCCGAAGGTGGCAGAGGTGGGTGTATATGCAGGTTAAATGACCTCTCAAAGAGTCTTATTCCTAAGAATCGATGATTAACTTTCTGAAAAAAAAAAAAAAAGGACTACAATGACTTCATGCTTTCTTAATATTTTTTAACTTAGGATAATATGAATTTTTAATTTATTGGGGGAGTACATTTAAAAATAACTTCAAAAATGAATGTTCAGCCACTTCTAGAGTGTAGGAGGGCAGATCTTTGAGTTTTGAAAAGATTGAACATGATTTCCTAAAATATATTTCTGGGTTTGTCCTAGATGAAGTTGTTATTTATTCAGTTATGTTTTATATTCCTAAAATTGAGTTTGAATTTGGACTGAATGTTTTTTCATGTGAAAGCATTTGGATTAGACAATATTAATAGAAGCAAACTTAACGCCTATCATCTTTGCCCATGAGTGGAAAGAAAAGCTTTAGAGACCTAGCAAGTCATTAGAGTTGCTCAACTAGTTCAATGACGGGTAATGGTAACAGAAATACAAACAACCCAGTGAGTGAATTATATAATATGGGTTACCTGAAATACATGATATAGGTAGAGAATAACTGACGTAGAGATAAAGCACAATAGATACGGAAGGAAGATGATATTCAAACTGCCCTCAGTGTTACTTTGGACATCTACATGAATATCAAAGTATCGAAATTCTGCCATACTCACATACGGCACCTGCGTGAAAACTACTCTCTCAAAAATAGGTGCAAAATGTTAAAAATGTGAACTTTTGAATCTTGATAGAAAATGTTAAATGTGAAAGACCAATAACTAAAGAAAAGACTTTATGATAGCAGGTGACACACTGAGAACCACGCTACCCTGCACTGGGAAATCTGTGTGCCTTTCAGGTTAGAAGATGACTGCTTATATTGACTGTCTTTATTCTATTTGAAATCTGATTTGTACAAACAGAAAAAGAATAATTTAATTTATACCAACAACGTTTTAATCATTTAATTAACAAATTTTGAAAGAATACTAAAATTATGCTAAAGAGACTATATCAAATGCTGTTATTTTTATAATAATTTAGACAATGTGAATTAATCTTCAGACTAGACTGTTCTTTCTTAAATATACAAACCAATGCAAAAGACTCTTTAGACATATCTAGAACAGGTTACATTGTTAGGGACTTTACTGGGCTGATGTTTCCTCTTCTTCCTAGCTTTGTTGTAAAAAGGAAAGCAATTCAGGAATCAGTCAGTCAGGGCATGTAGAATAAACTAATATCTTCCTAGTGTGTGTGTGTGTTTTTTTTTTTTTTTTTTTGTGAGGAAGATCAGCCCTGAGCTAACATCTGTGCTAATCCTCCTCTTTTTGCTGAGGGAGACAGGCTCTGAGCTAACATCTATTGCCAATCCTTCTCCTTTTTTTTCCCCAAAGCCCCAGTAGATAGTTGTATGTCATAGTTGCACATCCTTCTAGTTGCTCTATGTGGGACGCGGCCTCAGCATGGCCGGAGAAGCAGTACGACGGTGCGTGCCCAGGATCCGAACCCGGGTCGCCAGTAGTGGAGTGCACGCACTTAACCGCTAAGCGACGGGGCCGGGCCCTAATATCTTCCTAAACAACAGAAATTAAAGTTTGAGACCTCTCTTAGGTACTATATAAACGTAAAAAAAAAAAAAAAAAAAACCTTTAAGTGTTTCACGATTCCAGGCAGCATTGGTGCGGTGCAGGTAAATGTCACAACTCATATGTGACGGAAGTTCGTGTCGCTATGGGAATTACACTACTTTTGTTTTCCTTTTCTGACTGTCTTCTGTGTGTTTACTGAGTGTGCCTCTCTATCATTCCTCGGGTCCCAATATGGTTATATCTAGCCCACGTTTTACTTTACTCAGTGTGATACAGCTTTCTTCAATATCTTGGGTAGATTACATATTCTCACCATAACTCTTGTCATTTTTCTTCCAGTACAAGTAGCAGACTGAGAGGATCTGGCACGTACTTTGGAATGGGAAGCTCTGGATTTGTATGAGATTAGAAAATTTTAGAGATAAAATTGTAGGGGGTTCTACCTCATGTGTTTGAAAAATAAATGATTTGGATGAGAGATTCACACTGAGAAACCATACTCTATCATCGAAAAATAGTCTTATTAGGTCATATTTAAATATGCTAACAAAGGGAGATTTTAGCTTAAAAAAGATGAGGTAAGGAAGAGTTTTGAGAACGAATCTATTAGTGACAAGATCCGTGGTTATGTAAACTCTTAAAACTAGGAAAAGCTGTGAGGATTTTAATACTTTCTGGCATACTGCTAGTTGTCCATCTTACAAAATCTGTTTTTCTCTTCCTCCTGAGCACATGGTCACACAACTAGAGATTATATTACCCAATCTCCTTTGCTGCAAATGCCGTATGACAAAGTTCCTTGCCAGGGAATGTGAGGGGAAGTGATGTGTGCAACTTAGCCCTCACTTACTTTCTCTGGGCGTACCCCCTTTTCATGTCCTGTGAGCTGGAACATGGACGTGCCTGAGACCCAGCTTGACCACGGGATGAGGACTAAGCCCTAGGACATGGCAGAGCAACAAGATAAAAGGAACATGG